>NW_021634573.1:0-223850 GCF_004799145.2 Neltuma alba | reverse complement strand
CCACCTTATGTTTGTACATACTCATGTAATTGTCTCAATCTAAAAATAATAAAGATGGGATGTTCAGACTTTTGTCATGATATTTAATGTTTGTTGGAGAGAGAAATAAGCTTTGCGAGATGTTGGGACCAAAGCTTTGTCCACATGTCTAACAAAATTTTGTTGTTCCTTCTTTGGTTTGCTTTCTTCAAATGTGAGCTTCTGTGGCAAATGCAGGTAATTGATATTGAGGAGATGGCATGGGCTCCTAAATATGGTTTGAAAGGGATGATTGATGCTTCTGTCAGTGTGAAGGTTCTACCAAAGGGAAATGAAGATGAGAAGGTCATGCCATTAGAGTTCAAAACAGGGAAGGCAATGTCTGGCCAGGCAATATTCTGGTTCATACTACTAATAGATGTCATAAAATGTTGGTTTGGATTTATATCCTTACGAGAATGCATAAAACATCACTCACTTCGAGTTTTCTTGTATGATATTTCTTCTTATGACAATTGCATTTGATATATGCAGTCATCTATAGAACATCGTGCCCAAGTGATCTTGTACACTCTTCTGATGTCTGAAAGGTGCATAATCTTTTTCTAGCAGTATATCTATGCTAAAATATTTTAGAAAACATTCTTTTATTTATTTTGCATGGTTTAATTTGATAGGTACCTGAAGAATATTGATTCTGGTCTTCTATATTATCTCCGCTCAGATCAGACAGAAGTAAGGTTATTTTGATACTAATTAGCTATATCTTTTTAATAAGACGAGCAGTCTGATCATTTTTATTTTGTATGAAGGGCATTGTGGTTCAAAGATCTGACTTAGTTGGGCTAATCATGCGACGAAATGAACTTGCAAGTGATATTCTGAGGGCGTTAACCACACAACAACTGCCTCCAATGTTACAGGCATGTGCTTATTCCACATTTTTACACGGTGTTTATAATTTTATCAGATGTCGCTACCCATTTCTTCATCTTTCTATTGCAGAGTCCAAGCATTTGCAGAGGTTGTCGCCATCTTAATGTTTGCAGCATTTATCATAAGGTACTTGTTCAAGGGGTTTAGAAAATTGCTATAACTGTTTTTGACCTGTTCACTCATGATAAGCTATACTTGAATTTGCTTTCTCCTGATTGTCTTAAATTTAAATAACATGATCTTTTCTGAGTTGCCAACTTAAATACTATGTTTCTAATATAAACAAACAATAACATTAAAGTATGATTTTTTTGTCTTAAATCTAAGGAACCTTCATGACTATCATGCTATTTAAAAAGCACAACAATGCCTGTTGCTGAGTGTTTCCGTTCCTGATCATGATCATTGCAACTATTGTGTGTAATTCAGTATCATTTATCTTATATTTATGCCTTATTCTTGATAATAAGATGCTAGATTGTTAGAAGAGTTGGAAATCTCATCGGTGGCCCCCCCCTCATTTTCTAGAATCTTTTCAGTTAAGATATAAATACCTCTATTTCCACTTTCCTTCCTTTTTTTTTTTTTTAAAATCAGGGCGTTGGACCTCAAAAGTTGTAGAAAATTTAATTGTTTTCCAGACGAGTCAATTGTTTATGCCTTAATCATAAAAAGATGCAAATATCCAACCATGAATGTTTTGGAATTTAGAATAACTAGGATGTACCTGTGGATTTTGTTGCACGGGTATATGAAATTTGGAAAATGCTGTCGCATGCAAATTAAGAGATAAACTAAGTTGCAATATACTTTTATTTTCTTAACATTGCAAAATAGATTTAAGCTTGTTGGTTATGACAGAGTTGATGTGGGATACAAATTAATACTATTCCAATAAAATCAAAATGGCTTGTGTTGAGTTACAATATTCTGATCTTGTAGACAGTGTTTTTATTCCAAGATTTCCATGAACTTTAGCATATCTTGAGTTTTATATCTTGTTAAAGCTTTTATTTGTTAATCTTTTTGTGTGATCTATTGAAATGCTTTAGGTTCAAGGAGGAAGTGCGAAGAGTAGTGGATTGGGAGATTTGTTTGACTCACATACTAATCACCTTTCATCTACTTATAGTAAGTTCCTCTGCCATTGGGATCGGCTGATTGACTTAGAAGCAAAAGAGACTGAGGTATAATTTTAAGGCAGGGTTCTTTATATTAGCCCCCACTGAGGTTTCTTCTATGTTTATATTAGCAGTGTTCTTTATATTAGTTTTTTTTAATGTCTATTCTTCACTTTCTTTACCTTTGCAGCTTGTGAAGAAAGAGATGTGGCGATCACATACTTTTAAAAGTCAGAATAGTACTGGCCTTTCTTCTGTTATCCTTGATGCTTCAAATAAGATTCCATGTCCGAAATCTCTTAAAGATAATTGTTTCATTTATCGTTTTGTACGATGTAATCCATCTTCTCTATCTGAAGTGTCTGATGGTGATCCTTCTATTGCTTCAACAAACTATTTGGATATCAAACTAAGAAGTGGAGACTACGTGGTACGAGTCATTTTCTTACTTTTAATCAACTGAATTGAGATATATGGTATACAATTTGTCTTGAAATAGCTTCAGGAAAATTAATATTTGACATGAGCGCTTGTGCTTTTTTAATGTGATGTTCAGTTACAATTGAGATTTGTCTCTATCATTACTGTTGTTGTTGTTATTATTTCGATGATTTAATGAGACTCACATCTTTATTTTAAGAAAAGTAACATTGAACATGCATGAAGCAGTGAAGTATAATCAAATCCAAGCTCAAACAGAAACCTGGAAATGATTTTTCCCTCTTTTGCTCTTACCCCACAGTTTCATGTTATGTTATACTTATTCTTTTACCTCGGGTTGTATTTTGATTGGCTATAATTTTGTCGTTCATGGTTTAACCATCGTGTGATTGTTGTTTTATTCCCATAAAATATTAAGTATATCAACTTACTTTGCAAAGGATTATCCATATTATTGTTTTTCACTAATTGTCTCATACTACTAATTAATTATTGTTTATTTTGTGTAACATTTTAGATATTGAGCACTGAATCTAGCCGTCAAGCTATTGCTAGTGGGGTGATTACAGACATTAGTCATGCCCATGTTTCTGTGAGTATATTAATTTCTTTCATTCGGTTTCTGTTATTTACACTCTTTACGCTCTTGCATTGGGCATTTTACTTCCTTTGCTCATCTATTAAAGCTATATTGCCAAGGATTAGAAGAAGCAGAATCCTTGCTGATATGGTTGTCTTACCAAGATGATAACTGTTTATCTTTCAATCTTCTAGGCTTCCTTTTCAAAGCGACTGCGGATTCCTGGAAGCCTCTCCACTAGCCAAGATCTTTATAAACAGGTTTGGAGGATTGATAAAGATGAAACTGTGACTTCATTTGCTGTTATGAGGTGCTTGTCTGGTTATTGCTTAATTCAAACCTCGGTTTTCAAGACATCTGCCAGTGTTCAAATTTATTTACTTATATGATTCATTTGTGACTTTTTCCCCCATAAAAGGTTTAATCTAGTACAACTTTTCCTACAAAATGATCAAAGTGCTCATCTGAGGAAAATGATTGTTGATCTTGAGGTGAGTTGCTTGCTATCATGTTCAGGCTCCCAACTTTGTCTTCCTTACAAGCTACATCATCTTATTCTGTCCTGCTGCTTTGTTGCCTATAGGCTCCCAAATTTGACAGTGGATCTATGGTCAGTCAGGACCCAGCAATATCATATGTGTGGTCAGAGAAGAGTTTGAATGATGATCAGCGTAGATCAATCCTCAAGGTTCCAATCGAATCTGAATTTCTTTCATTAATGTCCCGGATTTATTCAGCAACTTTTATTCACAGTTTTACCTGGAATTGACCTTTCTTTGTGAATCTGCTTTGCTACTCATTATCAGATTCTTACAGCAAAGGATTACGCACTCATACTAGGAATGCCTGGAACAGGGAAGACATCAACCATGGTTCATGCTGTCAAAGCATTATTAATCAGAGGCACATCTATTTTGCTGACAGCCTATACAAACTCAGCTGTAGATAATTTACTTATCAAATTAAAAGCTCAGGTATTTGCTTTCGTTTTCTTGTTGGTTGTAGCTTCTTAAAGCATGTGATCTTATTAGAAGGCCATCACGGGTTTAAATACTATATCTCTAATACACTCCATGTTAAAGTCCCCTGGGTTTTGTCACCAAAAACAAGAAAAGTCCCCTGGGTTTGGATCCAGGGCTAAGGACAAGCCTATGTTGAAATTATACGTTCACCTATGCATTGCTAGATAAATTTATTTTCTTGAAAACCCTTGGGTCATTGAAATAAGTTTGTTGATTACTTTCTAGATTCACAATCCTACCACTATAGTGCACACTCCTGAACATTGTATTCTAAAAACATCCAATTCACTGTATTACAGTGTGGTTCCTTGTAATTCAAGTATAAGATTCATAGCATGCTGAAATTTAAATTGTAGGGAATTGATTTTGTACGTATTGGAAGACATGAAGCTGTGCATGAGGAGGTTAGAGAACACTGCCTTTCAGGTTGGCTGATTAGTTCTTTTCAATCTTCCTTTTGATTTGGGGGAGTAGTTTTACTCAATCTTGTCACAATTGACAGCAACGAATGTACAAAATGTTGATGAGATCAAAGTAAGGTTAGAACAAGTTAAAGTAGTTGCAGTTACATGTCTGGGCATCACCAGTCCCTTGCTTGCCAACAGGACTTTTGATGTATGCATTATGGACGAAGCTGGGCAGACAACTCTACCAGTATGTTACTTCTTACCTTCTTGTATTTTTGAAATACTTGCGATACTTGTCATGGTATGTACAAATGTACAACTGTAGTTTTAAAAATTTTGTTCAGACGAACCCATCAGCAGAAAAGGATCCTGCAGGATATTTTAATCCTGGAATTGATTTGTGTCCCCTCTGTCCCTGAACCAAAGTATTCGTCTTGAAAGAATTTACCCAAAATGGCAAGCCAGCTTGATGTAGATGTTAAAATTGAGTATTCTTTATTTCCTCTTCAACCCTCAACAGTGCTTAGGCCTTCCTGAATTTACCGGATATCAGGGACTAGATCCTGCCCTTACGTGGGTGTGATACCTGGAATGAGAGACAAATGGGTCTATAATATAGCCTGAAGATTAAACCTAAGCTTTTCATGCTTGTTTCTGTTCAACATTGAAATTATGCTCATGTAGTTTCAATGCCAAAGTAGTAGCAAAAAAGATGGTGTTCAGTTAAAACAACTAAACAATTTGATATAACTTTGCATCAAATGGTTGCTATGTCAGGTGTCCTTGGGTCCGCTCATGTTTTCCTCAATGTTTGTACTTGTGGGTGATCACTATCAACTTCCTCCGCTTGTACAGGTATCACTACCAACCACTATCATCTTTTTTTGGCATAAAACTGTGGGTAACCATTTTCAAATTTGTGTCAAATAATTCCTAGAGTGCAGAAGCTCGAGAGAATGGAATGGGTGTAAGTTTATTTTGTAGGCTCTCAGAAGCACATCCACAAGCAATTTCAGCACTACAGAGTCAGGTACTTGTGATTTTAAAGATGTTTGTTTCGTTTGCTTTCATTATCTATTTAATTACGTGCTAATTTGAAATATATACAGTACCGTATGTGTCAGGGCATCATGGACCTGTCAAATGCCTTGATATATGGTGATAGGTTAAGCTGCGGTTCCACTGAGATTGCTAATGCAAAACTTGAGTTCTCTACCTTAAAATGGGGCTTACCTTGGCTAAAAAATGTAAGACTACTATCTTTCAGGTTTTTATTGTTTTAATTTTTAATGGACTTCCATTTTTGACAGAATTTTATTTATTCAACAAGCTTCTAATTGAAGGAAGCAATTTTAATTTTGATTGTATGCCATTTTTGGTGTCATTAATTCTACCTTTTTTTTTCCCCATGCCAACCATCTTCAAGGGTTTTTGCCGCATATTTTCCTTCTGCTACTCAATTGTTTTTGCATGTGTACGGGCTTCTGTGGGTGCAAATGCAAATTCATTGAATTCGGTGACAGGGTTGCCTTGCTACATAGTTCTCACTTGCCAATAGTGAGGCACATTATGTTGACTGAAATTCTGGTTGTCTGATGCTTATCTAAAACAGCATAATTTGGCTACTTCATGTGAGAAGAAGCTAATAGTATGATACTAAGGTGAATGCAACAATACATTTTTTCTTAAAATGAAGGGTTCGCATAGAAAATTAAACAGGGCTTGGAGACTCCATGGATTGGCTTTGACTCCAACTCCGAAACAGGCTTGTGTTTGGCATTTTCATTTTATATTGTGTTTCTCTGCAATGGTGAAGTTTGATTATTATCCAACCTCAAGGAGTGTTGCAATCATGTGTATCATTTAGATTACAATAAACATGTTGACTAATTAGATTTTATTGTACTATCTGAAGTTTTATATCCTTGAGTTATTAGCTATAAATAAAGACATGGGACTTGGCTAAGCAAGCCAGTGATCCATATAGAATATTGATCTTCGATCTTTACCTTGCAGCAAGGTTTATTTTATATTTATTGCCTTTCACCTGGGTTAGAAAAATTTTAGATTTGTGTGAACTTGATGTCACCGAAACAATTTTATCTCGTACACAATTGACTATATTTACAAGGATGTAAAATTTCCATTTTTTGGGGTTATGATGCAGGTTTTGAATCCAGACAGGCCAGTGATATTTATTGATACTGGTATGTAAAGATGACGTTTCGTCTTTAATTTTTTATGCTCATTGTCGTTTTAGAATAATTAATGTAAATCTCATCATATTCCATCATAGATAAATTGCCCGCTTTAGAGGCGAGAGAACAGAAGACCATAAATAACCCTGTTGAAGCTCACATAATTGTTGAGGTATCTCTCAAGATAATAAATCTGCTCTCTTGCCCGCAATTCGTTTCATATTTCAAGCCATCTGACTTGTTATAAACAATTGTTTATTCTGCCTGAAATGTAGATAGCAAAGGCATTGATAAAAAATGGAATTGGAGAAGAACAAGTTGGCATTATTACCCCCTACAATTCCCAGGCAAACCTCATCCGCCAGGCTGCTTGCGTGACCTCGTTGGAGATTCATACAATTGACAAATACCAGGTTCGTCTTATGTACATGTTAAGATTACTTAGCTTGCATTACTCTACTGTTTTAAATCATTAATTCTCCTCATAATTCAGAGCCTCTTTGTTTTAGATTGACAAAAAGAAGTGATTTTGATGGAGTTACACGAGGAGTTTTTGAAAGAGCCTTAAGCTAAACACGAGGGGTTACTGGAAGAAAATCTATTGTCAGTTTATTTTGACAAGTGATTTTGACTCTGCTTGTTAAAACAAGCTGAAAATGAAGTTTCTTCTAATAACCCTTTATTTTTAGCTTAGAATTCTCTCAGTAACTCCTTGTAGCCTAATTAAAATCACTTTTTTTTTTTTTGTTGAAGTATAAACAAACAGGCTCTCAGTTCAGTAGTCTACTTATGTCAGGCATCACTGAATTGTTTATGCTTTTTCTTTTTAAAATGTTTTGTTATAGAAATACGAGTGTCATTCATATGGTTTCCCCCCCTTCTCCAGGGTAGAGATAAAGATTGTATATTAGTATCTTTTGTGAGGTCCAGTGAAAACCCATCAAGCTGTGCGTCTTCTCTGCTTGGAGACTGGCATAGGATAAATGTAGCTCTCACACGTGGCAAGGTATTTTATGCTTTTTGCTGTATGTTTATTGTATGTATCTGGCTTGTGTTTCATTGTTTTGAGAGTACGCTTGTAAATATTTGTGCAGAAAAAGCTGATCATGGCGGGTTCCTGTAGAACTCTATCAAAGGTTCCACTACTGAAGCTTCTCATCAAAAAGGTTGAGCAGCAATCGGGTATTATTAGTCTGTCTAAGAAGGATATCTATCAGAAAGGAGAGCTCAAAAGGTGTTCTCACATGAGATGATTCACAATTCATTCCCTTGAATTATTTTCGATCTTTTTTTTTTTTGAAAGATTGAGGTCCCTAATGTACATAGGATCAGTACTCCTTGTATTCGAAATGTAAATACACATTTAATGAATTCTTTCATACTGATTATTCAAAGGTTTTCGTTTCTAATAGTTGAATGTCCCTGACATACTATGCATTATTAAATATTGCAAAAGTGGGGTGTGTTATTATACGTGCAACAAACACAGGCAAAGAGAAATTATTCATACGTGTCTAAATCTACTGAAACCATTAATAAAAGGTGACTTAATCAAAGACGAGTGTCCAAAGAACATTATACAACTTTATATGTTAAATTAGTACAAGTTTAAGACACTCATGATCAGCATAACAAAACAAAGCATCCGCGTCTATATATGTGTGTCTTAAGTTCGTAGTAATAATTACTGAAACATGATATGATCAAAGAGGAGCGTCCAAAGGTTTGAAACCATGACGAATACATGCATCCCAAACTTGAGTGATACTGAAAGTGGTAGAGCCACACTCATGTACGTTCCATCCTTCCAACGCATGCACTATTCCTGCTATACGCCAAGCACTCATTGCCCTCCTTGGCAGCCAATTCTGTGATTAGAGATGGATGGGAAAAACAAACAAATTATGTGGTAACATAATTAGAATTATCTCATATCAGAAAAACATAAGTGAACACTTCAATTAACTTTTATATTTATGACACTTCAACTAGTTCTTATATTTAGGATTGAAGTGAGTTATAGTTTTAAACAATTTTAAATTATCAGCATGAAAACAAAATCAAAAGTAAAACTGTCAGACTTGAGGCTAGCTGCTAACCTCACAACAATACATATTTGTGATTGAAGGAGAAGCCAACATTGCCGGAGTATAGTGGTACAAGCAATCTTTTCGCATTTGTTTTGGAGGGAATTGAGAAAATGGTATGAATAATGTTCCTTTTGGTGCTTTCTTTTGTTCATCTTCATCCCATCCATCTCCTACCAACCATATCTGCAAAATGTTGCATCATGTAATAAAAAAATTCCATTAAATAAGGTGAAAAATGTCAAATTTTGAAATTTGCCGAATTCTTTTACCTTCTTCTCATAAGAAGCTGTTGAAAGTGCTCTAGGCTTTGTGTTGAGTCCCAGTTGAAGCTTTGTTAACTCATCTTGATATAACGTAGTCACCTGCTAACCAAATTTTCAGATCTTGGTAAATCAAAGTAATCTCATTACTTTCATAAAGTTTATTAGGCTTTACATGGTTTCACTGCCGTATGAAGTTAAAATTTTAAAAAAAATTAAAGACATGGAAGATTGTCTCTGTGTGTGTTCTTACCCGAACATTTGCTTCACACAAAGTGTTGGCTATAGCAAAAGAAACCTTATCAAAGTTTCCCCGCAGAAGAATCTGCTTCGTCCCTTTGGGAATGCTGTTCACAACAATGGCAGCAGCTAAGCTACTTCCGTCTACAACCTTTACCCTTAGTTTTGGAAACTTTTGAATATATAATTGGCCATAGGCATTGAGCTCTTCTTTCTGCATATGCATAAAAAGCGTTTAAATATTTCAGCAAATTAAAGTTATTAAAAGAAAGTAAAGAGGGAAATGATGTGAAGTAACCTGATTTAGAAGCCCTAGACTAAGAACTTTAACGCCCATTGAGTCAGCCTCAAGAACTGCCTCTTCTATGATCTTGTTAAGTCTTTTGCTCTTCCTTTTCAAGAGATACTGTATTATAAAAGAGGAATTAAGAAGGTCACAATGATAAAAATGTAATATAAGTTACAACAACCAAATTCTTACTTCTTGAGTAAATCTTGTTACAACCCATGTTTGCAAATTGAGCTTTTCGAAATTATTCCTTTCTGAGACAAAGGTACGACCAAGGATCCAAGCCATTAGCTTAAAAACAAATGTGAAGGGCCACATCAAATAAAGGTACCATTTTGGTGTTTGAGGGTTTGAGGCCAAAGAAGCAAAGCCTAATTGAAGATGGTAGATGGAATCTGATGTTGTTAAATGAGTTAAGTGAACCACATCTGGCAAGTCCTTTGTTTTCTTCAATGATGCTTCGTAAGTATCATCTGTGGATTCATCCCAAGTGCCATAAACGTAGTCATATATTGGCATGAAAAGAGAGTAATTTGTTCTGAATTTGGTGTGATGCAGTGAATGAAACCTGCGGCAATGATTTCCTAAGTTAACTATTCTGCATTCTACACACACACACACACACACACATCTATGGAGAACAGAATATATAGCAGAAATAATTATATTCATTCAATATGAATGAAAATCCGTGAAGAAGTAGAATTAAGGAACCAGATGTTAATGGCTAAAAAATTAATTCATAGATATGGCAGAAAAAGAAACGACCTCACATTTGGATTTAGAGGATTTGGAGAAAAATTATCAACTTCCGTTAATTGGTAAAGTTTGCAAGGTGGTCACCATTTCATACAAAATCAATTATGGAGACTTAATATATATTATATTTCTTGGGACAGTTTGACATTGTCCATGCAATTAAACACTGTTTCACTGTAACCTTTTGACATGGTTCTAGAATGATATCTTAAGAGATATTTGCTAGGTTAAAGGAAGGGAAAGCTTTAACTGTTCTACATTCCACTTTTATTTCTCCGAAAATATTCTAACTATCTTCAACCAATGCATATGCACGTCTATCGAATTTTTTTTTTAAAAAATAATATTCACTTCCTCATCCTCCTTTTGCTTCATGTACCTACAAGTTAATTATGATAAAATATAAATCATTTAAGAATTGATATTTCAGTTATGATCACTTGTTTGGGATGCTATCGATAAAATGATGATATTTTTACAATTATAGAACTTTGACTAAGGAATTATATATATCATGAAGGTAGCATAATTGAGACTTACGTTGGCGTGTAGCAGAGATACTTGAAGAAGGGAAAGATAGAGAAGAGCTTCTTCGGGAAGAACTCAAAGTTGCAGTGACCCAAGTTGTTCATGAAATCGATATAAAATGCGTAACCAAAAATGGAGGCCATAGAGGTAGTTCTTGTGAACATTATTATTATCATATTTGGTATTGCAAATAGAAGAAAATATGCTACAATTTCAGCAAACGGATGAATCACAGCTGCCAAAAAAAAAAAAGATTTAATTTCAAAAACTTATTAATATAATTATCTTTATATATATATGTACGCACTTACATTAAGCATAGAACCCCAATATGTGATCAATAAATGGACAGTACAAGTGAAAAAAAATATCTTACAAGTTATAGGCTGAGTGACAATAGAAGAATGATGGTGAGAATGGTAGCGAGAATAGAGAAAATGATGATGAAGAGCTCTGTGAAGCCAGTAGTAGAGAAACTCCACAGGACCAGCATGCAATAAAGCTGTGAGAACCACACCATCTGTTCTCCACAAAGGCACGGGAGAATTATTCCCTGGTAATGTCATGTACCCTATGTATAACAAGAGTCCATGCAGCAAAATCTGGTCATCCCTACAAGAATTGTTTAACAAGTGTGTTATAATAAAAAAGACTCCGGAATAGGCTTTTAATAAATTTGGTTTCAACCCTGTTGATTTCAAGTGATTGCCATATATTATACATACATACATACTTATATAATGATTTGTAAGAGAAGGAAGATCATTGAGTCAGTCATTGAATATTAATTTAATTACTCATCTTGGTCTTTTTTATAAGAGAATTTTTTTGCAAGGGTTCACTTTAATGCTATTTATAAGAAATAATAGTCACTTGTCTAAAGCATTTATAAAAAAATTATTTTTTTATTCTCACTAAAAGAGAAGTATTTGATCAATTATTGGTAAGGTAACATCTAGCACCCAAATGGTTTTAATTTTTAAATTGCATCCTACACCTTAATTTTAGTACATCCAGCACCCAAAACCATAAATAAAATTAAGGTGCTGAATGTAATTGAACAATATCAGAGATGCTAGATATATCATAAATAAGATTAAGTTGCTGGATCTTACTAAGAAATAATATCAGGGCGTTAGATGTTACTTTTCCCGTCAATTATTGATTGAGGTTATTTTGGGGTAAAAATTAATATTCATAACATATTTATTGAATCCAAATTCCTTGATTCTCCTAGTTATATTTGTCAAGAACCACAGAGAGCATATAAATAATTAAATGAGAGAGAGAGAGAGCAGAGAACCAGTTGCTTTCTCTGTCAACTTGATCGAATTCAAGGCCTTTATCAACAATCCTGTTGTTGCCCTTGGCAATTTGATAACGAGAAAGAGAAATCCATATTTGGTTGTGAAGCATTCTCGCCAAAAGAAATGGGAGCACCAAATAGTAAAATGGTTCTTCTACATAATCATTCAACACTACAGAATAAATGTTGTGGGCAACCCATGGGGCCAATACTAGGTACTGATCAATGTTCATCCATCGTTATGCAAACACAGGAAAGAAACGGATTAATAAGTCAACTTTAATGAATGCAAATTGAATTTACTATCAAAACTCATTACATCAAGATAACTTGTCAATATGTAAGGTTCTACTTTAGTTTTACTTATAAGAGACTTCTAGCATATTTTATTGAAATTAAGAGAATCCTAAATTTCATCAACTTTGTTTTAAAATTTAATAACTTTACTTTATATATACTTTTCAAAATAATAGTCAATAAAACAATAAATTAAGAATAAAAGTGTATAATTCATATAATAAATTTAATGCTGTAATATTTATGAAAGACTAAAAAAATTCTCTTTGCCTTATAAATAAAACTAGAAGAGCATACTGATTTTGATATAAATATAGTAGTAAATGCTGCAAGGCAAGTAGGCAAAAGAAACGGTATATCTTGGACACAACAATAATATACATCAAATATTAAGATGAAAAGAGAGTATATTTCTGTCAAAAAAAGAGGAGAGTATATTTCAATTTTCAAGTATTAAAAGAAAACACAAAAACAAAGAAAAAAAGCGCAGAAAAGCAAGGAGATATTGAGAGACAATTATAGGGAAAGCAAATGAAAAGAATAAACCTTGAAGTTCCCAAGGGGCTTCCATGGCCAATCTGTGAGAATGCCTGGTTGAGAAGCCATCTCATGAGACATATGATTGTGCTTCTAATTAAATTCGAACCGTTTATATAGAGCTTTCATGAATGACATTGTAACAATAAATGCATTACCAATCATTTTCGGGGATGGTTAGCCAGATGCAGTTTTCAGTAGACTAATGAAAGTACATTGATTAATTACTGAGACTTGTTTTCAACGTTTTTGTTCGTTAGTTTTCGCATTAAAACGTTGTCATATATGAAAAATGATTTTAAAATGGAACAACAAGCTCAACCAAAAATGCCAACGACACAACAATGATAACAATATGAAAATTAATATACATTCTTTACGTGGGATATCAGAAATTTAAAAAATTAAAAAAACCAATTTTAAATTTACTCAATTCTAAATTATTTAAATACATGTTTTCTTTACGTGGTGAGGGGCTAGGTAGCCCTCCCTACCTAGGTCAACAGTCCTAATGAATTGGCTTGAGAAAATCTTAGCCTTTTAAGCTTAAAAAAAAAAATTACATTATTCATAATATTTTGCTTCATAAAATACTTAGTCTAAAATTTAATGCTACTACAGGGGCATTTTTACCCCAAATATTGGTCATCCTAAAGAACATATTAGAGCAATGTTACTCAAGTGTCAAAATCATTGCAATGTCCCTTCTAAGCTAACAAATATTGAAGTTTATACCAGTCAGCTGTGAGAAAGAACATGGCTTGGATTATATATGTCATGTTTACATATAAAAATATTTGGGTTTAAATGCATTTTTGCACTAAAGTATTCACTTGGCATTCTAAAGTTCAGTAATTAATTTGGAGCAATCCACACCTTTATTCTTTTTTTTCTCATCAAAACAAGTGGCTATTGACAACACCTACAAAAATAATTAAAAAAAATATGGTTCTAGTCGTGTCTAAAAACACTGTCCTTAAGAGTTATTCCGCCACACAGGTTAGAATAAAAGGCGGCACTCCCCAGGATTAAACGAACCCTCCTTGCAATAGAGCAAGGTGATAGAACAGCAGAAATTTAAAACTCAAGAGAAGAGAGAGAGAAGGAGAGCTCGGATATAGAACTTGACGCACACTGACCATACACCACACATTGCCTTTTATAGGCAGATAATATGTGATCGTTGGGCTGCCATAATGCTGATTAAATATGATTTTAATGACAATTAAAAGAGTGGTTTTAAAACAATTAAGGTAAATTAAATCATTTTAAAGCCATTAAGTCTGGTTAATGAAAGAATAAAACTGACTAATAAAAACACATAAATGCTTCAATGATCATCTCTAACGGTTAATTCTAAAGACTCCTCTTCTCAGCTATTATATTATCTCAAGCTCACATCTTAGTAAACACTAAGGTTTTCTCAATCTTGAGTAGTATGAGACTTCTTTTGACACACTCACACACTAAAACTCCACCAGTGGCATCATGTTTAGGTGCCCCATTACCACACCAACAAGGTATTAGTCAGTTTTGAGAAAAAAAGGTCCATCAATCCACAGTAATTTTCAACTAACTATGTTGTCACATATCGTTAATTGAGCTGTGATAGCACTGTTATTTAACCATTGGTGCAGGTTGTTAAGACTTTTTTTCCCAGCTGATGAATACCTAGTTGGCAAACGAAACGATTACCTTACTTAATAGCATTATGTAGGGAATAATTATCTTATTTAATGTCATTTGGCATAAGAGGAACATCGATGCTCATTACAGTATCATTCAGTCACCACATCATGTCGTTAGAAAAGTCGTTGGCATGTAGCGTTTTCATCGACAACCTTCTCTAGCGAGAAAACAGAGGCACTGCTTACTTCTACTAGACCAATTGCTCCCCTAATGATTACCTCTTTAAAGAAAGATTGGTCCATATTGATTTAGAAGGGCAAAGTTCACATATAAATTCAATGTCATATTATCATTTGTTATTCAGGACAATCAATATTGAGCTCTTTATTGAATTATTTGCAAAAGGTGCCTTAATGACACTACACAAGGTTTCTTGGAAATCATTAGCATCAATAAGAGGAGCTTTAGTCTGGCATCTTTCTATCATCAATCAGTCATTTGGCAAGATCAAAGAATGATGCTGTCTAACTTTTCTAATATATACTTCCTCTTCTCTAGCCCCTCCTCCCTTTTTTATTCCATTACTTCTAATTATGTTTGTTCATATTATGAAGGGATTACGTAAGCTTATCCTCTTTTAATATCATTTTGACTTCCGTAAAAAGAGTCTCATTTTTGTACGATATATGATATATGACATTATGGAATAAATTCAAGCTTTCTTAAGTCCAAATAAGAATAGCTTTCTTCCGAATATCTTTTTTTAAAAAATACATTTGACATATTTAAATTTGATACTTCGTGCTTTAGCTATCATAATTCATTTCCCTGGGACAAGTGTCTTTTAGTTGCTTTAGTTTCATTTCAAGGATGCGGGATATTCAATCTTAAAATTAGCACGTTTCGATTTATTTAATTAAAATTAAAATTTGTGAATGAAAGAGAAACAACAACGGGAAAATTACAATCAGATGTCAAACAAAAGATTTTATTACCACAAGATATCCCTTGAAATGTTCAAATTGATCATCTACTTGCCCTCGTTCATATGTAGGTTGTTACTCTCAACACCATTCGTTATCCATTCCAACTCTTTTACTTATCAACTGTGCCTACACAAATTGTTACTCCATGCTGCAGAATTGTCAAGTGAAAAGACATGCATTCAAAATTTACGGTGGCCTGAAAAGCTGGGGTACTCTAAATGACAATTTATTATGATCCAAATGACAAATTAGGGTGCAGCACGGAATGACAACTAGTATAGACACAATTAACAATAAGTTGGAATTGACAGAGGATAGTGTTGAAGGCAAGATGGTCAATTTACAATTGCAATCTCCTACCCATAGGTCCCTTGGAAATTGAAATTAATTCGAACATCTCAAGGAACCTTGCTCTAATAAAATCTCTTACTTAAGATATGAATGTAATTTTCTCAATAACAAATAAAGCTATAATAAAGTGATAACGTAACAGAAGGGGCAGGAGGGAATAATAGATTCTTATATATTGTCATTTTTGTGAAGAAGTATTATTAAAAGCTGTGAAATATAGTCCGAAATTAACCTTTTTTCAAGACAAATCCCAAGCCTCTACTTCAAACCCCCATAACCGCCTCCTACTTTCTATCTTTTTTTCTAATGTGTCAAACTATTATTTGTTTATATATATATATATATATATATGCGCTATTTTCATTTTGATTAATCTAATTATTCATTATTTGTCGAGTTTTCTCTTATATGTTTTAAAATAGAGGGTTTTAATGAAATAACTATCGACAATAAATATATTAAAATGAACAATCGAAAACAACACACACACATAAATGTAAATATATTTTAAAAATTTTAAATTATAATTTATTTGTTATATATTATATACCTTGTCATAAGCTAAAAGAGGGCATATTGAACGTTTTTATCTGGCTTTAATAGTAAGTACATATGGAGATTGATCAAAGACAGCTTAAATAATTCAATAGTCGTTCAAGTATTTTTTTTTATTTTTTATTTTTTTTTACCGCTATTACCATGTTAGTTGATAAAGAATTAGGATACAAATATTACCCATCTTTCTAGGAAGAGATATTTTAGTTCTCAGGTAAATTATATTATGGTTTTGAAAAGGTCCATAAAGCTTGTTGGAACAAAAGCTGCAAGACTGTTTGAACAAAATTATGTTTGCAAGTTTAAGTTTCGTCAATTTTGGTTTCTAAAGAATATTTTTTATTAATATAATATTTGGTCTCTCAACTTTGTCCTTATTTTAATTTTGGTTTGTAAAGAAATGAGAATAAAAACTATGAAATGCGATTAATGATGAACAAAGTATAAGAACCCTCTTAGAGTTAATCAAATTCCTTACTTGAGAGATTAACTAATAACTCAAAACTGTTAGGATTAAAGAGGGAAACTGATAGAACCTAATCTTTACATGGTCTTCTTGACTATTTTCTAGTATTTTGGAACACTTTTGCCCGCATTTTACGTGCATTGATACCTTTTTGATTATGTTGATTGATGCAATGTATTTTGCTGATTTAAGGGTAAAAAAGATCAATGATCTTATCCAATTTATAAATGCCTTGATTTTTAACTTGTTTAATTTTTACAAAGTTCTTTGCTTTTATTTGTAGGCATTTGGAGGAGGCTTAAAGACCCAATATGGAGCATTTAAGGCGCCACAAGTTTAAAAAGGCCAAAACGAGAAGAGCCAAAACACAAGACTGAAAGTGCCTCTGTGTTCCTAAGTCACGACGTAGACTGCTCCTAAGTCGTGACTTGGATGTATTTTTAGTGAAACTATGCATTTTGAATTAGGTCATTTTGCAATTAGATAAATGCAACCAGCAGCCATGAAATAGAGAAGCCTTCATTCTGCAGATTTATAGAAAAGAAGTCTTAAACATTCTCTGTAAAGCCCTCTTGTAAAACCCTTTTGCTTAAACATCAATACTTTTCATAAGACCACTACTATGGTAGAAAAGGAAAGTGGTTTATACGAGCTACCATAGTAGAAGGAAATTTCATATTTTTAGAGATTGACTCTCAAACTCGGGTCAACCCGATAGACGTTACATGCAACTAAAATAATCCATTCATATTCACTGGGCCTCCGAGCCTCCGGCCCGGGTAACACACACATCAAAATCAGCCCATCAAAATAGTTTTTTCACCAAGTAAAACATATTCCATAAAGCAATAGCAATGGCCTCCGGCCAACCAAAATAAGGAGATACATTCTATTCAGTTTACAATAAGGCCGGGTAATCAAAAATACCAAAAGCGGTCCTACATGTGGCAATATAACTACTACTCATACATATACAAATGCTAGAGGCTTAAAGCTAACCCAGCTCAAGCCTCTGCGTCTCTTCCCGAAGGTGCTCGCCTAGAACCTTCTCCTGAAAACATTGTAAACCACGGGGTGAGACAAAGTCCCAGTAACCAACCTTTCCAATACTAGGTACTACTAAATAGGTGCTCGTGAGGTGTCAAGTGGGGCAGTTCACAAACCATATATATATTGATAGCCACAACAATTCATGCAAGTGCAAAGATGCAATCCCATCAACCAAATCCCTCACTTTGGGGGATTTTCAGGAGCCGAACCCGGCCTATCCCTCACTATGGGGGACGTAAGGAGCCATAAAGGCCTATCCCTCACTCTGGGGGACGTAATGAGCCCGAAGGCCTATCCCTCACTATGGGGGACGTAGAGAGCCAACCATCATGCATTAATGGAGGCCTTACCACGTGGTAGTAACAGACAAAACTCTCACCAATTTCCCAATTAATGCATCATGCTCAAATCATAATCAAGAGTAATAATCATTTCACAATTAACCTCATTCAGTGGCATATCTTTCACAACTCCACAAATTCATTCATCATAAATCCAAACCCCACAAGACGGTTTTCCATTTTTTTATATACAACATATAGTTCGAACACCATTACTATTTGGAGCACAAAACACAAATATACTCACAATACCACAGAAGCAAGTACTAAGGATTGGAAAGTGGTTACCTCTCGCCTGAGCAAGGAATAACATACAACAAAGTGGCCCCGCGCACCACCAAGACTCACAACCGGTCTACACAAGCACACAAACACACAACCAACATATATTAGCTCTCAAACTAATAATGTGGCCAAAACAACACTTGGGGACACAAAATTCCTATCTCCCATCAAAACTCTACCCAACTCAAAGGGTATAACTATCAAGGCAACACTCCAAAATCCTCAAAGTCCATTAAAACATCAAGTCTCCTTCCAAGCATCAATTATAGTTCAAACCTCAAGGGCCCACTATAGGAATTCAACCTCCAACAACCCATTTGAGCAATTAAGGTTCCAACAACAAATCTAAACCGATTAAACATCCAATTTAACCCTCCTTAACATAACCCAATTCACAAAACTCAAATCAATCTCTACATTATCATCCTCAATCCCAAATCATCCAATTCCATAAACCCTAACTCCAAAATTCAAGATTCTTTAAATCCAAGGAAACTACACCGATTAAATACTTAAACTAACCCAATGCAATCAATTAAACCCAAAACAATCGGTCAAAAACCTCAGTTCAATCACAACTTAGAAAATCTAGGGTTTCACCAAAAATCCTCAGAAATTTCCAAGAAATTCCAAGAAAGAAAGAAGATTAGAGGTTAAAATCACTTACTTGAGGTAATGGATCCTTAGAAATGCCTTTCTCAAGCCTCCTCCACGAAACCCTAGCAGAGCTTCTCTCTCCTCCTTCAGATTTTCCAATTTTCGCACATCTGAACCCTCCAGCGATTATATAGAATCGCGACCTTTCGCCGCGGCGAACTAATCCCGAGAGGGATTACTTGCCTGAAAAACCGACTTCGCCGCGGCGAACCCCAATCTTCGCCGCGGCGAAAGCTTCCCGAGAGGAAACTCTCGCTCGCCCAGACAACCTTCGCCGCGGCGTACCCTACCTTTGCCGCGGCGAAACCTTCCCGAGAGGGAAGCCTCGCTCACCTAAACAACTTCGCCGCGGCGTCCCCAAGACTTCGCCGCGGCCAAACCTGCCCGAAAGACATAGCCTACTAGGAACTCCCGGTTCGCCGCGGCGAACATACCCTGAGAGGGGTACGTTCACCTATACCTCCAACATACCTCAAATCCAACCCAAACACCCAAATCAAGATTAAATTGCTAATCTATCCTCAAAATCAACCCAAAAGAGGCTATTAAAACCCGATCAAACTTAGGATGTTACATTCTCTCCCAAGCCTCCACTCAACCCTTACCTTAATCTTCCATTTTTTTCCATTTCTCCACCATTTCCTTCAATTCTACACTAATTAAACCACTTCCATCATCTTCTTCTCCACGTTTTCAATCCTTTGTTCGGCATTCCTCATGGTAGAAATCTCTTGGACTAATTATGGCAAAGTTGAAGCTATGATAGGCTAAATCCTTAGTCTCTTGGTAATGGAGGACAAAGCTTGAGCTCATGGATACATTAGGGGAGTTTTCTTAGTCTAGTTTTGTGCTTGGACATGTGTTAGATATTTCTAGATTTAGGAATTTCTACTCTTTGTGTAAGACTTGATTACCAATTGGTAATTCTTGTGATTAGACTATTGTAATTAAATTGGATGATGTTTTATGTTGGATTATATATATATATATATACACATATTCAATTTGATTCCTTGTTTGTTAGTTGATTGTCAAAGATTATTGATAGTTAATTTGCTTGCTTGGTTTCTATGATTGTTGGTCAATAATCATTGAGGGTATTTGCATCATCTATTTTAAGTACATTCTAAGTGGTTTCTAACAATGTTTTGAGAGGTGATAATTAACTTTGAACAAAGTAAGTTTTCATTAATTAAAGCATTAGACCTAAGTGATTGCTTGGGGTTTTTATCTAGAATTAGAGATTTTCATAACTCCCATATCATTTTAAGAGCAATTATAACAAAGTTTTCATCACCAAGAGCCTATCTCATCATATTATTTTGCCTTAATCCAAAGCATTCTTTTATTAATCCAAAAGGTCTAAAAAGATTTACTGCCTTGCATTTTACTTTTATTGCACCACTGTTTTCATCAATTAAACCTTTTTTTTTTTAAACCCAAGTCAATATGTTTTTGATAACCAATTTAGTCTAGATTTTCCAATAAGAGTGCTCCTCAAGAAGAACAATAGGTTGTGCCCTATACTATATTATTTGGTGCAATCATATTTTTGATGACCCGGAAGGCGATGTCCCGATCCGATCAGAGACCCAAGTTATCCTCACTCTCATTGATAAGGATAACACATCCTACACTCTAAACACATCACACCAGACCTTTTATATAGGCTTATCTCACTTCACTAATGACTCACTTATCCTCTCTCTGACATGCCCCTTAGGTTGAACACCTCTTAATTCATGTGTTCAACTTGACAACACAAAGCAGGGAGCCAAAGAGAATTAAAATTGTATTGATTTTAAACTTTGTGAATAAAACGTGCATGGAGACTTCTTCTTCTTCTTTTTTTTTTTTGACTTTCATGGAGACACCTTCCTCTTTGACTTTCACCGATATCTAAATCCAACTTGTGTGAAATAGCTTTGGCCATATCCTTTAACATAATGATGGTAATTGTGACAGTATCATCTTCTTGGCTTCATGAACTTTCTTCTTAGTTTCTCTTCACACATTTATCTACTCATGTAATCTTCACGACACTCATCTTTGTGACTGTAGCTGGCCATTTAAATATCTCCATGTACTGAAAACTCCATTAGTAGATACAAGACTTTCAGATCATACCATGCTATCTCAAAGCTACTATAGCTGAATCCATCTTCTGCATTTAACATGAATTGTAGAAGTAGCAGCACCTTGAAATCAACATCTTTTCCCAAAGCCTCCTCAATTTGATGGATAGAAAGCAGCTTGCCATTGTTAACTCATTCATAGTTGAAGTTGCATAGATTATACTATGGGCAGTGAACCATTCTCCTTCATCTCTTCAAGCAATCTTCACTGCTCATGGACCCCTTTTTTTTTTTTTTGTTTAATAATGACTTGCACTCTTCAACCAGATAAAGGATGGGCAAATGTTTGTATAACTTTTATGCAAGAATTGCTCTCACAACTAAATGGGCATGACTGATCCAACGGACTTACAACTTTCATAGGCATGTTTATACTATTTTGAATAAGTCATAGGCATGTTTCTGTTGTCCAACAATTAACATCCCAAATTTTAGAGTTAGAAAATTATAAGATGCCCGAGTGGTTTAAATAATTAGTCAAGGCGTAAAAAATAATTATTCAATAAAAGCCTATTTTTGAGTAAGAAATTCAAGAAAAAAAAAATCAAAAAGTAATAATTATTTATAATATAAATGCTCAGAATAATTAAGGAAAAGTTGTAGATAATTACTTTGGGAAATAAAAGAGTCTACGAAAGTTTATTTCCTGAAACAAAAAGGGGTAAAGATAGTTTAAAAGCTAATTTCTTAAATTAAAAGCTTATTTCCCTGAGAAATTAAAAAAAAGCTAGAGGTTAATTTTTAGCTTGAAAATTTAAAAAACAATTATTTTACCTGCTATGGAAGCTAAATGAAGAAGAAAATTACTATAATGTATTAAAGATTAATTTTGAGGGTTGCTTCACAAGGAAATATCAAACTAAAAGAGAAGCATACAGTTAACTCAATACTCCAAGCTCAAAGTGGGCGCACATTCTAATTAGAAAGGAAGGGGCCTAACACGTGCGCCTTGACTTTGGGAGCTAATACGGATAGTGGAGTGCTGGGCAAGCGGGTTTATTGGGTAAGCTTGAAAAGCATAAAAACATTTGTCAGCACCCAAAATACACGTGGTAAGACCACCATCTGACGTCTATGCTTACCTTCCGTGTATTTCTTCCTCTTCCACGCTACTTAGATGGGAAGAGGGAGAAGAGACCGAGAGAGGTGGTCTCGAAGAGGGAGTACGAGAAGGAAACTATGCATTTAATCGGTGATTTGGACCAAGGTAATCTCATTGTTCTTTCTCTATTTCTTATTTTGCCGATTGGGGTGCTGATTTGGGGGTAGTGAGTCAATCCGAAGGTCACTGTTAGGGAAATTAGTGGTTAAGGGTCTAAAACTATAATTAGAGATAGATTAAGTTAATAATTGGTGTTGCATGTGATTTATTGGTTCTGCTTTGTGGCTTTTGAATTATGTTGTTGCTGTCTCTGTTTGTGGAGTGTCGGCTTACAGTAAGGAATGAGGAGAGATCACCGATTTGGTGAAGATTTAAGCTTGAGTAGTTATGTGGTTGCTTGCTGCTAATCAAGACAGATGCATTCGTTATGTTCTTGTTATTGCCTGTCGAGACCGAGAACTCCTTGTCTTCTTCTTCTTCTTGTTTTTTTTTTGTTCTGTGACTACCATATAAATGGGTTCTTAAATTTATGATGATTAATTTTGTATTTAAAGAAGTATGGCATAGAAGAACCCGATGCTTATATATATAGTTGTTGATATTGTTTGAGTTTTTGACTATGGTGTTTGGGCTGTGAAGTTAGAATGGTTATAGGCTTGGTAAAAGGATGCTCAAGGACTTTTCAATGAAACTTAAAATATATATGCATGTATATTCATGTGTTGAACTTGAATATGGGTGCTGCTGTTTGGTAAATTTCCTTGAGGCTAGAATGCATATATGGCTGTGAATGATGAGATTTAAGTAATTACAGGATGCTATATAGTGATTTTCGAATCTTATTTTTATAAGGTCCAGAGGAATCATTCGAATTTCATTGTGTATATCTCATTTCATTTTGCATAGCTTACGCTCTCAAGTGTTTGTGAAGGTCATTGTTTATGGAACTTGATATTTGCAAATTGATGAAGCTGAAACTTGGTGAAGGAAACTCGAATGATGGAATTGAGAACTCTATTTATGTGTGTGTATGCGTTATGAAAACTGGAAATGTATTTTCAGATTTGACGATGCTGCTGTCTAAATGTTTGTAAAGCTAAAGCTGATTAAAACACTTATTAAAGGTGAAAGATAAGCAAGTGTTGCTTTGGGGCTATTGAGATATAGGCAGTAAATGATTATAATCTGATTTTCTGATTGAAATCATGGTTATTGAAGTTAGAGATTGAGTAATACTTGTTGATTTATGCTGAATTATGATGGTGGCTGTTTGAATTAGTTTGTCTTAAAGCTTATGAGTTCAAAATTGAAACTGGAAAATCAGTTTTAAATTGCTATTTGATGCCTCTTTTGACTAGTCAATTGTTTAGCCATCTCAATTATGCTTTGAATGGTTAGAATCATGGTTATCAAACCGAGATATGAATCGTGTATTGGAAAGCCGATTTTATGAATCTTGAATCGTACCATATCGTAAGATTCATGAACAATTATTAAGGATAATATATAAGTAATTTTCATATGAAAAAATATTAGAAGTTTGTAAATATTAGGTGCTATACACTGTCCAAAAAAAAAAAAGTAGCCAACATATGAAATTTTAAACATAAATAGTCTCCAAAATCAATTCAAAAACCAAACTCCTAACTTAAAAAGACTAAAGTCACTAAACATAAAATTCAATTCATCATTCATCATCTCCAAGATCAATGTCACTCAATTCATGATCATCCTCTATTAATAATGTCACTTCTTCATCGTCCTCCTCTTCCCCATCTTCAACATTATCTTGATTCTCATTCTCTTGTTCCATTATAGATTTCCCTTTGCTACTCGTTTTGGCATTCAAATTTCTTGGACCTAAGGAAAAAACAAAAAGCTTAAATAAGTATGATTTTATATATTTAAATTAAAATCAACTTATGTTTAGTTTTAAAATATTATACCTCTCTTTCTTTTCTTGCTTGGAGCTCCTTCATCAATAGTGAAACTCTCATGTATGTCCATCCATGACCCATCCATTGGCAAGCATGGGTTTTCTTTTCCAGTGATCCACTCATCATCAGATTCAATATCTGATAAACAAATTGGATCATATATCTCTCTTTTTTCCTCTCTAATCTTTTGTCTCATCTCAAGTTGAAGGTTGTACTTGACAAATACAAGTGCATTTAACCTTTGTTGTTCTAAGCAATTTCTTCGTTTAGTATGCACTTGATCAAATGTGCTCCAATTTCTTTCACATCTAGTAGCACTACATGTGAAACTCAAAAAATTCTCATAGCTACCTTTTGTAACTCCTTGCCTTCTCCTCCATAACTTTCCCACCAAAGAGCTAAAAAAAAAAAAAAAATTAGGAATGTTTTTCAAAATTCAGATTTATTATTAAGGTCAAAAATTAAATTCTTATAAATAGTATAGACTAGAGAACGATATTGGGTTGTTTTTTGTTTCTAGTATTTATTGCAATGCTCCTTCCAAAAAGTCCATTGGCAGACTTGAATGCCTCAAGCTGTTGATCAACTAAAAATCTTGTCTTCCTATCCGGAATCATTTTCTCAATAGTTTCATATAAACCAAAATAAACTTCTTGATCCGCATTAAATTTTTCATCATAATAGAACCTAAAAAAATAATGAATAAGTTATCTTTTTCTAACGTACAATTAAATAATAGATATTTCAATTTTAAACTTTAAATTGTATAAAACTTACTTATGATTAAGAAAGTAGGCAGCCGCATGGAGGGGTCTATGTAGTTGTAAATTCCAACGAGTATCAATAATCTTCCATATCTTTTTATACCTTGATTCCTTCTTTTCAAAATTGTCAGCAATCTCTTCTTTGGCTCTATCCATTGCTTTATAAATATATGGCATAGCAGGTTTAGAGTCACTATTTATAAGTCTCAAAACTTTTACAAGTGGACTCACACACTTTAAGCAATATTTGATGGAACTCTAAAATCTAGAATCCCCAAAAATCATGTCTGCCATTTGCTTACCCTCACTTTTACTGGCAAAAGAACTAGAAACCCAATCATCTGAAGCAAACATGGTTTGAAGAGCATTCTTTTGCTGCAATATGCAACTTAGTGTAAGATAAGTTGTTGCAAATCTTGTCACTGCTGGTCTAGCTAATTTTCTTCCTTTGGAATATTTTCTATACAAGTTAAGGACCCATGTATGCCTATAAATGAATGTTGTTATTTTCTTCGCATTGGTGATGGTATTATAAAATACCGGAAGTTGCCCAATGTCTTCAAGGACTAAATCAAGGCAGTGAGCTGCATAAGGGAACCAAAATAATTTTTTTCTCTGCTCTTCTAACATCTTCCCTGCTGCCACGAGATTTGAGGCACCATCTGTCACAACTTGCACCACATTATCCTCCCCAATTTCTTCAACTATATTGTCTAGTAATTCAAACATTTGTTTAGCATCTTTAATCACACTACTTGTGTCCACCAATTTTAGGAAAACAGTCCCACCAGGACTATTAACTAAAAAATTAGTAAGAGACCTCTTTTTACTATCAGTCTAACCATCACACATCAAAGTACAACCCCATTTCTCCCATTCCCTCTTATACTTCACTAAACTTTCTTGAATTTTATCAACAGCTTTTTTCAAATGAGAAACTCTCACCTCATGATAACTTGGAGGTTTCAAACCCCTACCATATTGACCAACAGATTTTAACATTTGAATAAACAGTGGACTTCTTACCAAGTTGAATGGTAAAGCATTACCATAGATGCATTTACAAATATCTTGAATTACTAACTCTCTATCTTTTACCATCTCATTCATCATTTTCTGTTTCATAGTTTTTGATGTCCCTTCCTTCCCCTTAGCATCTTGAGCAGTTGCTTCTTCAAATATTTCAAAACTACTAGCATCTTTATTTTTTTCTCTATCTTCTAGCATTTTAACAAATAAATTTTTAACTTCATTATGAACACTTGTACAGGGACTCACATTCTCTTTAGTTCCAGCCAAATGATGTTTCATCCTGGCTACCCCACCCCAACATTGATGTGAACAGTATTTGCATTTAACCATAAGTCTATGGGGAGGAACACTTTCACAATGTTTCCATGTAATGTCAGCTTTTTTTTTTTCTTATTCTGATTCTGACTCATTTTTCCCACCAATATAATATCCAAGAAAAAAAGAGTAAAAAAAATTATCAAATAGGAGTAGAAGATTAGAGAAAGAACCAGCAAAGGAGAAGACTTCAATATTCAAACTTCAAAGCTTCCAAATTTCAGCCGCATGGAACCGGTAGAAGAGAAAAAAAAAAGCAACTGGCATAGGGCACAAGATATGGAGTAAAACGTAAAAAGAAGAGCAAGAGGGGAATAAAAAAATAGGGTTTGGCAGTTACTTCCCTTATATAATAGAAAAAAACAAAAAAATTAAAAAAAAAATGAAAATAGGGGGTTTCATCGTGTCTGGTCGTGCACAGATTCGGGTTGGATTTGTGCGACCCGACATTGGGTGCGTCGCGTGATTCACGCGATTCCGGCCTGAATCGTGTGATTCAGGCCATGATACTGATGCATTGAAGATACACTAGGAGATTCGTATCTCCCAGTGCAAATTTTGTAACGAATTGTGCGATTCAGGATCCAAATCGCCCGATTCTGATAACCACAGTTACAATGCTAGCGACAGTTTTATAATGTTTAAAGTGAAAAATTGAAGCTAGATTTCCCATTGGAGCCTGTGGGATTGTTGGAGTGCTTATCTAGTTAACTAAAATCAATTATATATGTGTGTATTTAGTTTTTTATGTATGTTACCACGTTGAGTCATGGGATGGAAATGACCTTTGAAAATACAGAAATTTTGTATTTTGGCCTCAGGACTTAGAAGTTAAGGTAGAAGAATGTGGAAATGTTTGTGTAAAAACTTCTTCTCTAATATGTTATAAAACTCGATATAAAACCACTACTATGGTAGAAAAGGAAAACTGTTATACAAACTATCATAGTAGAAAAGAAAACTTGTAAACCATTTTCAGAATTGACAATTAAACTGTGGGCAGAAACCTAAACAAGTTGCATGCAACCAAAGATTTTTCATACAATCAATTACCAAGTTCATTCAATTGGGCCTTTGAGCCTCAGGCTCAGGTAAACACAGAATCGCACAAAAACCCATCCAATTGTCCACATGAACATACATTCAGAACTTTATACAACAATAAGAATGGTCTTCGGCCAACAAAATAAGGAGATGATACTTTCACCAGTTTACCATAAGGCCATGCAATCAAAATATTTCAAAAAGACTCTAAATGTGGCAATATACACTAGTCATACATATACCACAGGTTAGAGGCATTACAACTTAACCAAGCTCAAGCCTCTGTGTCCCTTCCCAAAGACGTATGCCTAAAACCTTCACCTGAAAACATTATAACCACGTGGTGAGACAGAAGTCTTAGTAATCAACATTCCAATACAGAGTACAGATGAATAGATGCTCGTGAGGTGTCAAGTGGGGGCAGTTACATGTAAAATTGTAAGTGATAGCCACAAAGAACCATGCAAGTGCAATGATGCAACACATCGACTTATCCCTCACTTTAGGGGATTTCAAAGAGCCGAGCTTGGCCTATTCCTCACTGTGGGAGCTGTAAGAAGCCATAATAGCTTATCTCTCACTATGGGGGACGTAAAGAGCCACAAGGGTATATCCCTCACTATGGGGGACGTAAAGAGCCAACCATCATGCATTAATAGAGGCCTTACCACGTGGTAGTAATAATGCAATCTCTCATTAATCCCAACACATGCATCATGCTCAAACATCTTTACCGAAGAGTAAATATACCATTCCACAAGTATTTTTAATCAGTGGCATATCTTTCAGAAAATTCCTAATGCATTTAGTATTGTATAAAAACCCCAGAAGACAACTCTCCTTTTTTGATATACAAAAATATATTTAGAATACTAGTTATTACTCGACGCACAAAATATAAATCCACTCATAGTACCATAACAACATGTACAAAGGATTAGAAAGTGGTTATTTCTCGCCTGAGCAAGGAATAACAAAAACACCATAATGCCTCGTGCACTAACAAATACTCATAACAGGTCTATATAAGTACACAACCACCATGTAGTAGTTTTCAAAACCTCAACTGAATTCAGAAACTCAAATCCCACTTTAGAAATTCATCACCCAAACATCCAATTAGAACAAAATCAAGTTCTACTAATATTCTAAATCAATTAAACATCCAATTTAACCTTTCTTAATATAACCCAAGTCACAAAACTCAATTTCAACCATTACATTAACATCCTCAACCATAAACTTCAATTTTCACAAATCCCAAATTTTCAAAACTTCTAAATTTCCAAATTCAAGAAAACTACACTGATTAAATACTTAAATTAGCCCATAACAATCATTTAAACTCAAAACAATCGGTCAAAAACCTCAATTTCATCACAACTTAGAAAACTCTAGAGTTTCACCATAAATCTTCAAAAATACCAAGAGAAAGAGTAGATTAGAGGTTAAGATCACTTACTTGAGGCAATAGAGCCTTAGAAATACCTTTCCCAAGCCAAAAACGCGAAGCCCTAGCAGAGCTTTAACTCCTACCTTCAGAAAATCTGATTTTCGTATATCGGACCGCTCCTCTGGATTTAAAGACATGACCTTTTCGTAGCGGCGAACCCAGTAATTGGTCACGACTAACTAATCTCGAGAGGGATTTTCTAACCCAGAGACCCAAGTTCATCGCAGCCAAAAACCCATTTCGTCACGGCGATAATTTTTTTCTGAGAGGAAGTCTTGCTCACCTGATACCTTTTGTTGCGACTCCCCCTTAACTTAGTCGTGACGAAACATATTTTCGAAAGGAAGCTCTCCCAAAACTCTCTACTTCGCCACGGGGAACACCTGTTCCTCCAACTTACTTTGATCCCAAACTAGACATCAAGGTTCAAGTTTAAACACCAATTATCCTCAAAAATTAGGGTTAAAAGGCTATTAAGAGTCAGGACGTTACAATTTCTGTATAAAGGAATATGTGTATATGAAATAAATGTATGTATCGATACTGATGTAAGTATCTATGCGTGTGAAACGCATAAAGAATAAATTAAACATTAGGAACTGATTAAATTCTTTTTAAATGTCTCTAACGGGTAGGCTAATGTTTCTATATAGCTATATAATTGAAGGGAATTTGAATGATGATTTAAGTTTGCTTGTTTTGTGTTCCTCCGTGCTAATCAATTATTCAAGAAGCATCAAGAGTTAATAAATATGCTGAATCTTATTTCTTTAATTGAATTCTAGTGGATAAAGAAGTCAAGAGTAGCATAAGAAAAGGAGAGACTTTAGAGACTCTTGGAATAGAAAGATGAAATACAGGAATTTTGTATAAGATGACCAACCACCTTGAGAGCAGAGTGTGCTTGAGTGGGGATCATAGAGAGATTTAGTTAGTTATGGGTTAACTATAATCCAGTTTTGACTTACCTTTTATATACACACACACACACTCACACTGCTAGGATTTAATTGGTGGCTGGTCTACGAAGAAGAAACTCAGGCCAAGATAGTAGCACAGGATAGCAGGAGGAAAGGTAGCTTTAATCATTATTTTGTGTGTTTTGTATTGATTGCATGTTTGTTTGTGCTGTAATACTATAGTTAAGTATGAAAACATGTAAATTGCCTTACTAGTTATTGCTATGGCTATATATATGCATTTCACTATTCAGTATATGCACATTTAATAGTTAATTAGATAGCAGCTACATAGTTACTCAGTTATTTAGTTATACAATTCAGATAATAAGTCAGCGGCTGCTCAGTTATACAGTTTAGTTAATTAGTTAACGTAGTTGCTTAGTTATTCAGTTATGTACAACGAATATGTCTCAGTTAGTTACTTAGTTCAGTTTAGTTATTTTGTAAGGTGGTGTTCTCTATGGCTTGTTTTGCATGCTCAGTTTTATACTATGCATAATATGTAAAATATGATTGCTGCTATTGGGATTCTTTGAATCTCACCCCTCCTTTTTATTTAACCACGGGGCCTAGTTCATCCAAGAGGAAAGAGGAGCTGGTGGAAGCATAGTTAAGACTGAAGGAGAGAAGAATTTAGTGCTTAGTTAATTAATTAATCTTGAATATATTTTATGTTATGTTCTCCCTTTTCTCTTGTGGTATGTGATGTTCATACTTCCGTTATGTAAATTTCACTTAATGGGCTGTACATTGATTAGGGGTAATTTAGCATAGCTGGGGAGTTAGTGTGTGTGTGTATATATGTATATATTGATAATATATCTATGGCATGAAAGAATTGGAATTGACAAAGCATGATTTATTAGAGCTAGAACAGAAAGGTATAGTTTTCAGAAGTAACATCTTTATAGTTTTGATAAATAGAAGTTGCTCTCAGGTACATGAAGAATGAATCTAGGTTTTATTTTTATAGTATAAATCTTGAAGAAAATAAAATGATAAGTCATGATTCAAAGTTTAATGAAAAGTTATAGAAATTCCACCTTTTTTAGTGTAAGCCTTTAGCCATAATTAATAAATCTGCTCATATCTAGCTGTATGGAGGAGTGTGTTACACAACACATACTTGTCCATATATGCATAAAGTCATTTACTTTGTTCAATTGTGCTGAGAGAAATGGTGAATTCACTTGGTTGAAGATTCTAATCATCGAATGAATTAACCATACAACTTCATGATAACCATGTAGCTTCATGATATAACATTCCTTTGAGCATGAACTTGTTGTTTGAGATGGAGATTAATCTCATCTTGTTGTCTCTGTAGCCGTAGCCAAGATTCTTATATGGTCGTCTCCATAGCCATGATTAAGAGTCGTCCGTATTGCAGTGAAGGTAAGACCAAGCAAAGATCAACATAGTTAAGAAAGGATATGATTGGAGTTGCAAGAAACCAGAACGGGACGATCGTAACAAGAATTGCACAGCGTGAAGATTGATAAGGCGATTTTCTGCATAGAATGTGACTTTGTTTACCGTAAAGGTGGATTACATCAAGGAATTGAAGTTTCAAAGTTTGTTCTTGCAACTTAATAAATGACCATTAAAAGAGACTTAGAAGTATAGATGAGTTTCTTGTTACTGGAAACATGAACTTGGTGATCCTTCTTGTGACAAGATTAGGGCTCAGCAGTAAAGATGGTAGATAAACACAAGGTTGCTGACAATGATGACAGTGCTCTGTCACTGGCTTCAAACTTCAATTGTGGTCTTGCGACAATCAGAAGAGTGAAGCGGTCTCGACGGAGCTATGGACCACAGCATCAAATCAAGCCTTCATAGGTGATAAACTCTGCTCTGTCGTAGACTCTGATTGTGGCAGGCACACATGAGACTGGATTGTTGAGGATGGCTTAGTAGGGATTGTTAGAGATAAACAGACAAACGATGAGTAGGCTATTTTGCCATTAGCTTCAATGGAGCTATCACCAGTGGTAGATGGGCTTGGATCTTGAGAAAAAATGGCAAGAACTTGATTCCAAACAAATCCTAGATTCAAGAAACTTGGACTTGCAATAGTAGGGAGATAAGATGTGCTCTGTTTGGCAATTTCACAGCAAGAAAAAAAAACAGCATTGTCAAATCAAGAAAAGAATTGGACTGTGGCGGGGAAACAAGAACCATCGGGCATAGGTATTATTAGGCCCAAAAATGACCTGCTCATGATACCATATAAAGAAATGAGAATAAAGACTATGAAATGCCATTAATAATGAACAAGATACAAGAATTCTTTTAGAGTTAATCAAATTTCTCACTTGAGAAATTAAATAACAACTCAAAATGATTGAAATTAAGAAAGGAGATCCAAGTTATCCTCTTTCTCATTGATGAGGATAACACATTCTATGCTCTAAACAAATCACATTATACTTTTTATATAGGCTTATCTCACTTAACTAGTGATTCACTTTTCCTCTCTCTAACATGGTTCTTTAAGTTTCAAAACAAAAGTTTTGGTTCTTCAAGAGATAAAATGATCCAGGTTTTAATAAGAAGAAGGCATTGTGTATAGTTTTGTTTATGTTGGGTGTTAAGGTAATGTTTGAAAAAATCTGCACGTTCTTGACATTATTAATTTGACCATTTGTAATTGCTAACTAGTTCAAAAATGGCAAGTGCAAAATATTGACGGTTAATTCCCAACTAATTTGTTGTTGGCTTTTCTTTGATCCATCTTCAGTTGATCTTATTATTTACATGCCGGCTTCTTATAGAGAATCAGTTATTCTGAATATATACTCTTCCGGTTCTTAGTATAGGATCTAATTGTTGAATTGATTTTGACCCTAAATACTCCTATAGATATTTCCTCAACCATAATCAAGTAGAAGAGAGAGGAAAGATGATTATGGTGTTTTAAGAAAAACATTTCATATTTATTATAATTAACTAACTTACCTAATTTTCTTAATTTAATCAAATTAGTTAAATAGATGTTATATTAAAAGCAGGAGAAGTATATTTTATATATGCACCTAATATCATTTAAGAGACAAATTCGGTCATATATATTTTTTAATTTCATAATGACAATTATGTGCTCAAAATCATACCCAAATAATACTTACAATGCTTATCATAAACATTTTCGGGGTTAAGGTCCAATTTTTCTTGGAAGTTTCTCCCATAGGAGCTCTGGATGTATAGAAGTCTTCTTTTGGAACAATATTACCCAAAAGTGTTAAAAAAGGAGTAATATCACCCCTAGTTGTTGGAAATGTTGATGGCTAACATTAGTTTTTTTACTAGTCAACATTGGTGGTTTAAAGGTTCGGGAAAATTTAATTTGCTCCTTTTTTCAACACTTCAGAAATAATATTGATCTTAAAAAAACTTTTGAATAACCACCAGTTGGAAAAACTTCTGTCGCAGAATTGGATCTTAACCCACATTTTTTTCAAATAAATTATAGCTAACAAAACCTACTGACAAATACAGGGAGAAGTAAGGCAAAATAGACAACTTCTATTATATAACATAAATGTCACAGTTGGGAGAATGTAACATGTCTACAACCATACACCCATACATATATAAAGTGTACTCGATGAAACAATTGAAAATAGGTCTCCTTTATTTTTATAATAACAAAACATACTTAAAATAACAGGATACCCAGTGATAATTCTTGTTTCATGAAGGAGGCTGGTGACCAAAACGGTGGAACCGATGCCTTGTTCGTGATTTGTCCTTATCCTTAGATTGCTTCTGATGATCTGGTTTCTCCTTAGGTGGCTTATTATTATTTGGTTTCTCCTTAGATTTCTTATTATCTGATTTCCCCTTAAATGGCTTGGTTCTGGGGCGATCAATAGGCCAAGGCGGCCCCCAAGGTATTATTGGCTCCATCCATAGTAGTTTCCTAACTAAAGGCTTGTAAATTGATCGTCCCTCAATTTGTGGGTTGTAAATAAGAAGTGGCTCTTCATTATATGGTAGGTTATTATAAGTGGGATTCTCATAATAATCTGCAAAGCAAAAAGTGGTGAGAAACGTCACTCCGAAAAGGAACACTAGAAAGTGTTTAGAGGACATTATGGTTGAACTCAATTTGTGTTCAAGATCGGTGCAAATCATACATATATATAGTACAACCTGGGAGGGTATTTGACGCGGAGATAATTGTGCATCCAATATTTTTTAGACATTTAGTAATAAAATAATGATTGAAAAAAATAAAGTCCAGGTTGGTATATAGATGTGTGCTCGATTGCGATATCTGTATGCATGCATATTTGTGTACGTGTAAATCCCTCGTATCTAATTCAGTTTTTTATATTTTTTGTAGTAATATTTGCAAGATTTAATCATTGATGTAGATATGTGATTGGCATATATATCGAATTAATATTTAAGTGAATTTGTTAGGTTAAATGGCTCTATCGGCCCCAAAAGTAGCATGGAAAGCTAGATTCTCTTTTCCTCCATATAATGTCAGTCGTCGGTTGATTATAAAATTGAAAGAGTTTGAAGCTTAAATTTAGTGAGGGATTACGAAATTCTAAATAGAATATACTTCTCCGGTCTTTAATGTAAGATCTAATTAACTAATTTAAGTAGATTAAAAATATTAGTTAAATTAGTTAATATAATATGTTTTTTTTTCTAAACCACTCTAAATTTTTTTTAATTCCCTTCTTACTTGTATTGATTATTGTTTAAAGAATATCAATGGAGTTAATTTGGAAAAAAAATTGATAAACATGTGAAATATGTCTTATATATAGAATCAACATCAACTTTTAAATTAGGTCCTATATTAAGGATCGGAAGATGAGTAATATTTAAAATAATATTGGTGATTTCTTATTACCAAAGAACATTCAATCTACACCACTTGAATTTAACCTGTGTGAGAGACATTTTCTTTAGAGCTTAGTTAATTTTGTAGAGACAAAATTTAAAAAGCATTTACTAAAATGACTCAAATTACAGATGGATTTGGATTGGCTTTTTGAATATCTCTTTAGCTCAACATGAATGTCTAATCTCTGGTCGGAAGAAAGACAATATGATTAATAATTAAAACTTAGGATTAACAACGACTTTCATCAACCCAAAAAGTGGGAAAAAAACCTATAATTTCGCTGCTATGCTAATATCGGGTCCATTACTTACTCTCTTTTTTCGCCTAATTTCTTTGTTGTTCTGTATATTCATATTTCCTTAAACATATCCATTTTTAGGCTATAGAAAATACTATCTTCAATTCTTAATATAAGAGCTAGTTGACTAATTTGAGAAGATTAAGAAAGTTTATCAAATTAGTTATTGGTAATAAATAGATATTATTTTTTCTAAAATATCTTTGCTAATCATGTGTATTAATTAAATGAAATCTTTGACATGTGCAACTATTACAAGAACTACTTGTTATTTTTTTTTAAAAATGATAAATATGAGAGATAAAATAGATTAGAGTATTAGATTTATGATTAATTGAATATCAAACTAGTTTTTATATTAAACGCTGGATATTAGTGAATATGACACCTTGTTATTCTTCTAGCCTATAGATATTAGGCTAGGATGGCTCTCTAACCGATGGGAAAGCAAAAGAGACAATGTAGAAATAAGACACTCGCAAATGTTAAATAGAAATTTGTGACGAAGAAGAAGCTTTAATTTTTGAATTTGCACACATAACGTTAGAGTAACAACAAACATGTTTCGCCTCACTATGATGAGTAATCAAGCTAAGGATTGACAATTATACTCCTCCGGTCCTAAATATAATACCCATTTTGTAGTGTAATTTATAATATAAAATAGGTCTTATATTTAAGATTGGGAGAGTAATATGACAAATCACAAACAATAAAGAAAATAAAGAATGAATGCATATCTTTTGATTAGCTTACCACATGTTTAGTGCAAAAATGAAAATTACAGGTTCTCATCCAAGCTAGAATAACACAACTAAAAAGATTATTTACATATAAAGACTTTAGCGTTACGGTGTATTAATTGGATGATGCTTATGGAAATTCAGTCAATTATATTATACTTAAATGATACTTTTATTTCTAAATTGAAAAAGTAATTTATGATACTGAGTTTTAGAATATATCATATATGGAGGACAAAAAATCATATGTTATATTTTATTCAAAACTACAAATTATAAGTGACAAGTGGGAATCTAGCCGAATATGGGGAAAAAGTCACGGTGTAGATCATCTTAGATAATTAAAAAAGACTGCGTATCCCTTGATGGATTAACGAAGTAGATGAAAAAACTTAGCTTGGTCGTGTTTGATATGTGTAAGAATAATAAATAAATGGAAAAATACCTTGTGGGTACCTTAAAAATTAACTAAAAACATCAAATTTTGATGAAGATGCGTTAAATTAATTAATACAGAATGAAATTTACAAAATGTGAGAAATTTAGTTTTCTGAGTTTATGCCTATCCTCTTTCCCAATGTTCTTAAAAATCGTTAATGTAGATGATGATATGCGCAAGAATTCATAAGAAAGATGACCAATTACGAGTAGAATAATATAAAACAGTTTGTATAAGCATTTTTTTACCATATAGTGAACTATATAAAGACACTAAGTATAGATTATATCTCAAAATAGAGTTTTCTTATCATTATTTTATTTTATTTTTATCTGATGTCAAAGCATACATCACTACAAGAAAATGTAGAATTAGCAGCGGAACATTTCTAGCGGTTCAACAAAACCGCTAGAAATTCTAACATTACTAGCGGTTTCTAGAAAAACTGCTGCAAATTACAGACGGTTTGACCATTGCCCGTACATTTCTAGCGGTTACCACCTAACCGCTAGAAATTTAGAGCTAGAAAATTTCCCGGGTTTTGGCGGGAACTTGGCGCCAAATTTGTAGCGTTTATTTTCTAGCGGTTCAGGCCAATAAACCGTTAGACACTGAAAATTTCTAGCGGTTGATGCATGAACCGCTAGAAATATTTTTAATTGCCTGAGGAGTTGAGAAATTTCTAGCGGTTCGGTCCCAAACCGCTAGAAATGTCTAGCGGTTCGGTCCCAAACCGCTAGAAATTTCTAGCGGTTTGGGACCGAACCGCTAGAAATTTTGGCAATTCCCGAGGCACATGTGACCGTTGGGAATTTCTAGCGGTTTGGTCCAAAACCGCTAGAAATTTCTAGCGGTTTTGGACCGAACCGCTAGAAATGCTCGGTCTATTTATACCCCCACCCCCACTTTCACTTCTTCAATCGTTCTGGAAGCGAAGCTCTGCTGAATTTTCTCCACAAACATATTCGAGTTCTGATTCAGTTGCAGATCCTTATTTTCAGGTAAAAATAGTAATTTATTGATAAATAATTTTTATTTTATGTTTTATTTTATTTAATTTATTATGTTGTAGCTTATAAATAATTTTGCTTTTTATTTTATTTATAAATAATTACTATTTGTTGTTATTAGGATGACTCGTCGGCACGGGAAAGACCCAGTTGATCCTGAGAGAGCTGGACCCAGTGAGGTTCATCATGATGCTGGTGAGCCATTCCCCAGCATTCATGACTACGATCTCAGCGAGGAGGATATCCTCAGTTTTATGGAGCAGGATGATGTTGAGCGGACTGAGGAGGCTCATTTTACTGGGAATGAGCAACCCCATGCTGATGCTAATGCTGCTGACGAGGAGGAGGAGGAGGAGCAGGATCAGGGGAATGAGTATCCCCAGGCTGCGCAGCGTCCTGCTCCGAGACGTCAGGCTGGTTATGAGGTGGAATTTGTCGGTAAGTATTTATTTAACTTTTTAAAATTTTGATCAGTATTTAATTTATATAGAAATTGTATTAATTGATTGATATATAATTTATTTCTTAATTAAATTTTACAGACACTGAGGGGAACAGGTCCTATCGGAGGCTGACAGCCAGAGAGCTGTCTATGATGACGAGCGGACGAGTGGTTGTGCCGCTCAATGAGTTGGGCCAACCGACGAAGAAAGGTGGCCAGTTGTACAACAAGTACGTGCGCCTCCTTGGTTAGCAGTGGACGCTGTTTCCCATCTACGTGCAGGACTGGAAGAAGATCACCTCAGACAAGAAGCAGCAAGGCTGGGAAATGATGAAGGTAATATAAAATTGTTATTTATAATTTTTTTTTAATTTAAATAAATGATTATATATTTTGTTTTCAAATAATTTAATTGTTTGATTATAATTTTTTATTTATTTAATTTGTTTGTTATTTATAATATTTTTAAAAGTAGTTAAATGAATATATATATTTTTTATTTAAATTATTTAAAAGTAGTTAAATGAAAAAAATTTGTTATTGATTTCATTAATTTATTACTTATAATAATTTTAAATTTAGTTGAGTAAAAATATTTTTTCATTTAAATTACTTAATTATTTAATTATTATTTGTTTTTGATTAATTTATATTTTATTTATAATATTTTTAAATTAGTTAAAAACTAATTATTTGTTTTTGATTATTGAAATTGCTTAATTATTTGTTTATAATTTGTTATTTAGTAAATTTATTATTTTAATCATAGAGTAAATTTATTCTGGGGGAGGAGTTGAGGGCTGACACGATCAAGAGGCTTGGGATGGCATGAAAGAACAGGAGGGCCGACCTGTGGAGGGAGAAGAAAGGTGACGGGACGAGGCCCCTCCAGGAGATACTGGCAGATGTACCTGGTGGAGTCTCGGACCAAGACTGGTCCAGTTACGTCTATTTTAGGATGACGGCTGACCAGATGGTATGATAATATTGTATTAATTATAATTTCTTTATTTTTTATCCGACTTGACTCATTTAATTTAATTTTTTTACATTTTGCTTCAGGCTCTTTCTAGGAGAAATGCTGGGAGCGTCAGGCATCAGACGATACGTCATAGGGCTGGATCCAGGAGCTTTGCGATCACTTATGATGAGATTGTGAGTACTTGAAATAAATTTATTAAATATGTATATGTATTTAATTTGTAACTAATTATTTCTTTGATTTCATTTACAGAGGGAAAAGATACGGCAGGAGCGGGGATACACGGCCACTTATGGCGAGATGTGGCCGATGGTGTATAGATCTCGAGACGGGCGTGCGTCGGATGAGGTTGAGGAGATAGTGGTAAGTAATAAATTAAATATTAATATAATATCACAGTGTAGATATCATTATATTATAATTAACTTCTTTATATTAATTTTGGTAGGCACGGATGACTCAGGTCGATTCCGAGTTGCGTGAGTCTCAGGGGTCTGCCTTGGATCCCACCGCCTCACTTTTAGCGGGTCGTGGCCGGCCGCAGCACCCTGGTCGAGTAGCGGGCTTGGACTTGGACCTACACCGACTAGGTTGCCCCGCTCAAGTGGCGCTGGCCCTTCATATACTGCCGGGAGCTCTCATGTGAGTGCGAAGCGGCCGGGTTCCTCATCCTCAGAGGAATTGCGAGAGGAGCTCAGACAAGAGTTCGAGGCCAGGATGGAGGCCAGGATCGTGGAGCGTGATCGTCAGCTGCAGGAGCGTGATCGTCAGCTCCAGGGGCAGCTTGACCAGCTCTTGGCAGCTGCTACGGCTCTGCGTCATGTGGTGGTCAGTATAGCTCCAAACATCTCGGTTCCTGAGATCCCCGACCTACACCTGCCACCAGTCCCGCCCCTACCCCCCCATTCGCCAGTCCAGTCCCAGCAGGTTGAGCGGCCTGCCTACCCCCAGCCGGAGGATCCAGCAGAGGATGATCACGATGATGCTGCTTCTGCCCCTCACCCATGATTTATCTTGCTTTCATTGTATGGGATTTTATTATAATTTTGATTTTACGGTTTTATATACTATTTAGATATTTATTTAAATTTTATATTTTATTTGTTTACTTTATTTATTTCTATAATTTTATTTATGTCAAGTATTAATTAATATTGAAATATTAATTTATTTATTACAACATCAACATTACAATTTATTAAACATGTTAAACATGTTAATTAATCAAAATAATTCTATAATCATTTATTAATTTAATAAATATTTATTCTTGTAATGTTATTAATTTATTGTGCAGTATTTCTATTTAATATTTAAAATTTATTGTGCAGTATTTCTATTTAATATTTAAAAATAATATCAACAAAATTTTATTACATCGAGAAATTTTCTAGCGGTTTTATGAACCGCTAGAAAATTAGTAATTTTCTAGCGGTTTACAGAAAACCGCTAGAAACTTAGATCCTTTTCTAGCGGTTCATTAAAACCGCTAGAAAATAACCGCTAGAAAAATTACTACGTAATTTTCTAGCGGTTTTATAACCGCTAGAAATTTCAAATCCGTTTGGAGAAAAAATTCCCGTTAAACCGCTAGAAATTTCTATCGGTTTGTAACCGATATTTTGAATTTCTAGCGGTTAATAACCGCTGGAAAATGAAACTTTCCGTTAAAACCGCTACAAAAAAATGACCGTTCCCCCAGCCTCCTTTATAAGCTGAAGCACTCCAACTGAATTCCATTTTAACTTCTCTTTGAGCTTCCTGTGTCATATTTTCACGAAATTTGAGCATTATTAGTGATGGATAGGTCGTGGATCAACTTGCACCGGTCGACTCCGCAATACTTGACTGGTCTAAACTATTTCTTGGATTTTGCTTTTGCCAATGCTGCTGTAAATGGTAAGATTCAGTGTCCCTGTCCTAAATGTAATTTCAAAAAGTGGCATCCCAAAGATATTGTTAGGGAACATTTAATCTTTAAGCCTTTTCCGCGAGAGTACGTATTTTGGCAACTACATGGGGAACGGCTAGATATGGGTGCTGAGTCAGTTCCAGTAGTTTCACGGATGGGAGTTCGAGTGGATGAAGCCGATGCCGTGAATGATGCTGTGCGTGATGCTTTTGGTGTTCACGAAAGCTCGAATCCCAACGAAGATGAAGTAGAGGGACCTCAACCAGAGTTTCTAAGAAACGAAACTGCTCGGGAAATTTTTGACCTCATGACCGAAGCTGACAAACCTCTTTATTCTGGGTGCACAAAGTATTCGAAGTTGTCATTCTTGGTGAGGCTGTATCACATCAAATGCTTGTGCGGTATGACTGACAAGGCGATGTCCATGTTGCTGGAATTACTGAGAGATGCTTTCCCCCAAGCTGAATTCCCTCCATCTTTTTACGAAGCAAAAAAGATTATTAACAAGCTTGGCTTGAACTATAAGAAGATAGATGCATGCCCAAACGACTGTATGCTATACTGGGGAGATGATGCCAACAAAGAGATTTGTACGAGATGCAAGACGTCACGCTATAAGTCGGTACGGAAGGGCAAGAAGCAAAAGAAGAAACCGGCCAAAATTCTCAGGTACAAATTATTACAGCGTGTTACTTGTTCCGTCTCTAAATATTCGATATTTGAAATTCTTAAAATAATTGATTATGTCATCACTTTTTTTAAATTGAGTCGATATTTAGTATTTAAATATTCGGTATTTTAAATTTTTAATATATTATTTTCTTAGATACTTTCCTTTGAAACCACAGTTGCAAAGAATGTATATGTCATCAAAAATGGCTCAGCATATGAGGTGGCACGCAACTGAGGAAAATCTAGATGGTAGGTTAAGGCACCCACGAGACTCGGAGGCATGGAAAGCATTTGATGCGAAATTTCCAGACTTTGCCAATGATCCTAGAAATGTACGTCTTGCATTGGCAACCGATGGTTTCAATCCCTTCGGAAACATGAGCACAAGTTACAGTATCTGGCCGGTGGTGTTAATTCCATACAATCTACCACCTTGGATGTGCATGAAGCAGAGCTCCTTTTTGCTTTCCATGATCATTCCTGGCAAGAAAGCACCAGGAAATGATATTGACGTATACCTGCAACCGTTGATACACGAATTGATCGACCTATGGACGAATGGTGTTGAGGCATATGACTCACATGACAAGCAACTATTCAATCTCCGTGCAGCCTTGATGTGGACAATAAGTGATTTTCCCGGTTTGGGAACTTTGTCTGGCTGGAATGTGCATACTGGGTTGGCCTGTCCTGAGTGCAATTTTGATTTTGTGCCATGTCGCCTTCCACACAGTCGCAAGTGGTGCTTCATAGGACATCAACGGTTCCTTGATTCCAAGCACAGACTTAGATTGCAACGGATTCGCTTCGATGGGAAACAGGAGAAGAGAGATCCTCCTGTTACTTTGTCTGGTATGGATATTTTGCGGCAGTTAGAAGATGTTCATGTCGAGTTTGGTAAGAGTGTGGATCCCGAACGATTGGGACGACGATCTCGTGGGACATCTGATACGCAACCTATGCAATGGCGGAAGAGAAACATATTTTTCACTCTTCCTTATTGGGAATCTAATTTGCTACGACACAGTTTGGATGTTATACACATTGAAAAAAATGTGTGCGATAATGTGCTATATACGTTGCTCAATGAAGCTGGAAAGCCCAAAGACCATCTCGCAGCTAGAAAAGATTTACGGGCCTGGGGAATTCGTGAAGAGGCTTGGTCTGATGAAAACGACAAGTTTCAGCCAGCTAAATTCACCTTGACAAAGCATAACAAGGATATCTTCCTCTCGACGTTGAAGAACATAAAAGTACCAGATGGATATTCTAGCAACATCTCAAGGTGTATCGATCTGCAGGCTCGAAAGGTTACTGGGTTGAAAAGTCATGACTCTCATGTTCTTATGCAACAGTTACTTCCATTGGCCTTGAAAAACACACTTCCTTCTGATGTATCGGTGGTTTTGGTAGAATTATGTTCATTTTTCAAGAAGTTGTGTGCGAAGGTCTTGGTAGCGAAAGAGCTTGATCAGCTGCAAAATAAAATTATTCTTATACTTTGTCACTTGGAGATGATATTTCCTCCATCATTCTTTACTGTTATGGTTCACTTGACTATCCACCTTGTTCGAGAAGCAAAGGTTGCTGGCCCAGTTCACTATCGATGGATGTACCCTATAGAGAGGTACTAGATTATCTTTTATTCCCGCCTCTTTAAATTTCACATTGTTCTTTCATTTACTCGTAATTATTAATGCAATTTTAACTTACAGGTACTTGGGAAAATTAAAATCATATGTTAGGAATAAGGCATGGCCTGAGGGGTCAATAGCAGAAGGTTATTCCGGAGATGAGTTCCTAACTTTCTGTTCGAGGTACTTTGATGACATGGAGACATCTTTTAACCGCCCACGTCGCGTAGATGATTCTCCTCCTGGTCCTTCCACGTCAACTTTATTTCCTCCTGTTGGGAAACCAGTTGGAGGATATGAATTCTTCAGACTCACTCCTACAGAGAAACTCCAGGCACATAGACACGTTTTGATAAATTGCAGCCAAGTTGAACCCTTCATGCAGTAAGTATATATATCATATAAGCTCACTAGCTTTTACACTTTATATTTGTTTCTTACTGACTCTTCTAACAAATTACACTTTACTATAGTGAGTTTAGGAGTTATCTCAGGCGTCAGCTATGGGGCCGTGCGCGTTCTGCTGACATTGATAAAAGAGTCCACAAAGAGTTTCCCAGTTGGTTTACACGTCGAATACGTAATGACAACAGCCCATACACAGATGAATTCAAAGCTCTTTCTCTCGGTCGTTAGACCATGCACGAAGGTTTACCGCGTACAATGTCAACGGCTTCAAGTTCTGTACGGTTGGACGTGATCAGGGATTGCTCACACAAAACTCTGGAGTTTGCGGGACATTCGGAACGAGATGTTATGCTAGCAGTAGTGATGGCGATATGCGCTTTGGAGGCGTCACTTACTATGGAAAGCTAATTGACATTATTGAGTTGAGTTATCAGCTTTTCACCGTGACACTGTTCAAGTGCTCCTGGGCAAATACGACAACTTCACGGGGACTCGCTACTGACCATTTGGGCATCACCTCAGTTAATTTCTCTAGACTTATTCATACGGGGGCATCTGAAGATGATGAGCCATATATCCTTGCTTCTGAGGCACACCAAATTTACTATGTCGAGGACGAGAAACATAAAGACTGGAATATGGTCGTTCACCTCAAGCCACGGGATCTTTATGACATGGGTGATGGTGACATTATTTACGACAGTGAACCCTTCCAACCCTCGAATTTTGAAGACTTCTTTCCTCAAGGAGATGATAATTTGCCAATTATCAGGTACACGTCTTTTCTTAAATTATTTAAATAATTAACTACTAATTACTAATTTTTTCCAAATACATTATAAATTTAACAAAATTTTTTAAAATGTGTCCTTTCAGGCCGGATGATGATGGAGAATAGCAGCATCCAAAATAAATTATTAAAAAAATTTTCCGTCCATAAATACATATGTATAAATTAAAATTCGTATAGTTTTTTTTAAAAAAAAAATTTTAATTTGTAGCGGTTAAATAACCGCTACAAATTTATTTTACAAAATTATAATTTGTAGCAGTTATTAACCGCTACAAATACATATCTATAAATTAAAATTCGTTCAGATATTTAAAAATAACAAAAATTAAATTTGTAGCGGTTATTAACCGCTACAAATATATATCTATAAATGAAAAAAATAAAAAAATTAAATTTGTAGCGGTTATTAACCGCTATAAATACATATCTATAAACTAAAATTCGTTCAGCTTTTTAAAAATAACAAAAATTTAATTTGTAGCGGTTATTAACCGCTACAAATGAAACTGCTACAAAATACTAGCGGTTATACATACGCTAGAAAATGAATAACAGCTACAAAATGCAAAAAACGCTACAAAATACCACTACAAATGTGTCGCAGATCTCTATAAATACCATATCTTCTCTACATTTATTTACTCCATCTCTTTTCTTTCCTCTCCTATTCTTCTTCATAATTCTCTATTTTTTTCTTACTATCTCATATGGTGGTTTCCTTCTCCTTACTGTATGGTAAGTGAATTTTATTTTATAATTCATTGTATCTTTTATTTGTTTTCATTTAAAATTTACTAACATATTTCTTTCTCCTTTTCTTTCAGATTTTTCTTTTCCACACTTGTCATGCCCTCCTCAACTGATTCAAATACTCCTCAACTTAACACTATAGGTTCAATATTACAAAATATATCATCTTCAATTTAACTATCTTATTAAATATTCAACTAAATTATCTTATTAAATTAAATTCACTTCTTTTGACACATTCATAATTTAATTACATATTGTTTATTAAAAAATTTAAATATATAAAATGTAACATATAACTAATTATACAAATTAACAAAAATTCTTCAACATAATTTATTTAATGGTTTTTAAAATTATTATATGAAAAACCAAAATTTTTTTTTTCTGGCATGGTAAACATTTCTAGCGGTTACGAACCGCTAGAAATATTTCGTCAAATTTAAATTTTGCGCCAAAATTTCTAGCGGTTCAAACCGCTAGAAAATTTTTTTGTCGCCAGAAATTTAATTGGCAGGAAAACTGAATTTTCCAAACATTTGTAGCGGTTCTATAACCGCTAGAAATTTGCGCGCACTACTGAAATTATTTATTTCCCGGCAAAATTGATTTGGTTTAGCATGTTTCTAGCGGTTATAAAACCGCTAGAAATTTTATTCCGGGCACATTTTCTAGCGGTTTCATAACCGCTAGAAATGTATTCCCTTTATATATTTTCTAGCGGTTATAAACCGCTAGAAATTTTCTAGCGTGTTGACCATAATGTGTAGCGGTTGCCATAACCGCTAGAAATTTTTTCTTGCGCCTGTTTTTCTAGCGGTTTTGTTAACCGCTAGAAATGTTATTTGTTGCGGTTAAAACCGCTAGAAATGTATCACTCTAACCGCTACAATTGACATATTTTTTTGTAGTGCATCCAATAGAGGTCAAAACACATGTGGATCTGCAGAAGACAATAGATAAGACAAACGACAACATTTATTATATAATATTTTGTACTCTGAAGATATATTTTCCTTATTCATTATATGACATATTGCACTCTAAGGATATAGTTTCCTGAGTGCTACTACCTATATTAAAGGACAACATAAGGACCTAATACATTATTAAAATATTAACCATGTTATGAGAGATCCTAATAATCACTTCAAGTTCATTATGCTTCGGAGATTTTATGAATCCTCACCGCACAGTTATCATCAGGCCTTGTAGAAGGTACATCACAAGACTCTTTGGACTCAGTCGTTCAAGCCTTCCATACCAACCAAAACATTAATTAATTACATCGAAAATTGATTGTTAACACTATTAGTTATAATTAACCTATTGTCGACAAGTTAATGAGAGTGTATGTACCGATAGTTGAGAAGGAAGTGATGAATAAACAAGGTAATTTCCAGCTTTGCAAGCTCATTTCCAGGAGACAGTCTACTTCCTGCTCCAAATGGCATAAACTCCATTGCTTTTGGGATAAAATTCTATAATATACGAGCATAAAAACAGTAGTTAAAAGATATTGTTGTAAGGGAATGTTACTAGAAATATATAATGTTAGATATGAAAATGTATCTATGAAGCTCACATCTTATGTAACATCTTAGATTTTAGGTCTAAAAATACCAGAATTAGTCTAAAATAAATAAGCTATTAGACTCCTTTTGGAAAGAGTACTAAAAGTTCCCTAAAAAGATGGGAGGATTCTCAAAGACTAAATCAAGAGGTAAGAGCTTTGTGGAACCACGAGACAGGTCCTTAAGGTAAAGATGAGAATGACAGTATATGCTGAAAAGACCTGATAAAGGCAGTGTTAGGGAAACCTGAAATACCATAAAGATAGGTACACATTCACATAATTTACTGCACTAAATGGCAAGGAAATGAACCAGCAAATATTTTTTTTTGTAGAGAATCAAAAGAGTTTTAAATGGAGACTTGAATCACCTTAACACGATTTTTATATAATTAATTATGAATCACCTTAACACGATTTTTATATAATTAATTATGAATCACCTTAACACGATTTTTATATAATTAATTATGAATTTTTAAAATTAGACCAAAAATCTTCAATTAACCGGTGAATAGTAACCTTAGTTACAAATCTCAAATTTTTAATCTACGGGCTTATTCGGTGATTCGCTAGAACTATAATACTTTCGGACACGTACAAAAAGGGTGTAAATAGAAGGATGTATCATCTCATTGACAAACCTATGTTTTACATGCATTTTCATATATTTTTGGTGGGTTTTTGTCATTATTATTGGTCCTTAATTGCCTTATTTGAATTTAATTCACATTAGAGTGTTTTAACTTGAATTAGTACATATTAGGGGCAAATTGGTCATAATTATGATTTATTGATTTTTAAGGACAATTAACACTATCTATCTTTCAATTTTAATCATAGGATTCTTTTTTGAAGAATTTAAAAAATAAAAAATAATAAAAGATTAAAAATTAAAAATTAATAGAGTAAAACGCACCGTTTTACTACCTACCCTAATCCACTCAACATAATCATCTTCATTCTTGAATCAGGGGCGCCAGACAAAAGGAGCTTGGCGGCAGAAAAAGAGAGACAAACAGGGCAATGGTGTGGGAGAAGAAGAAGGACCAGAGGATTGCGACGGCATGGTAGAACCTCCCTTCATCACTATTGTCTTCTTCTTCTTCTTCTTCTCAGCGTGACAAGAGAACCGAAGAAGGACCAGAGAATCAGCAACTGCGTGAAGAACTAGAGACCAGAAAACAAATCACCCATCCATCATCATCGACTTCGTCTCCTTCCCTTCTCGGTGCAACAGAGAGCTTCCTCCATTTCCTTCTCAGTGTTCTTCCATGGCAGCCTATAGCGAAATATTGATCTTAGCAATTTTGATGGCAAACCATGGCTAGCTTCATAATTCTCTAATTCAACAATGACAAGAGCTTGGATAATCAAAAGGGAGTTTTAGTTGTTTTAATTTCCTGTCCAATAATTGTTTAATAATTCCTAGGTCTTAGGATAGTTATTCTGATTATTGAAAAATTTGTATTGTTTAATCTGATTATATTTGTAGATTATTATGGTTGGATTACTATTTAGCATTTGATATTTGGTTGTTTATAGCTTTAATTTCAATTATAATTTGTTGTTATGATATTTGTATTGACTTTGGAGTTAATATATTGTGATTTTCTGAGGTAGCTTGGAATCTTAGATCATATTGTCTCTTGCTAGCTTTAATTGTGTTGTTTTGGATTTAAGAGTTCTAATTAAGCATTGGTTTTTAGCATCCTTAATCCTATTTTACTATTCTGGTTGCAATTAGTAAGTTGAAATTTTGAAAAATATTTTGTGGCAATTTGAGGTGGCTCGGTTGTTGGATTAAAAGCTTAATTATAATTCTTAATGTATTGTTTTAACTTCTGCATCTATTAGAGTGAGGATTGCTTGCGTTGTTGAATTGGAGGAATGATTATTATCATTGTTTACTCATGTGTTTCATTTTCATTTCTTTCATCTTCATTTATTTTAATCATTTTTATATAAAAATTAAAAAAAAAGTGTTTTAATTTCAATTTAATTCATGGTATTTAATTAGCAATTATCATATCAAAAATTCTTTCTATAGTTTAGGTTATTTGCATTTATTTACTAGAATTTAATTTTGTTTTCGGCTTCGAATTGTGCACTATATTGCATTAATTCAGTTAATTTTTGGAGTAACCCCAAAATAACAAATTAAGGGCATTATTTTACTCACCTAGAAGGATTGAATTCCACGGGTTTGGATATATCTTGGGATCATAATGAATAGTCCTGAACCAAGCAAGGGCTCCCCATCCTTTCGGAACAAGGTAGCCTGTACAATTTTAAATTAGTTAGGAGCTCCAAAAACAAAAAGTTAAGTTCAAGCCTTGTGATGAATTAGAACAAAATGACTTGAGTCAAAAGGATTGGAAGCAACCATTAATATTCACATCTGATTTGGCCACTCTGAAGACAGTCATTGGGAATGTGACCAAACGCATAGTTTCATCAATCAATTATATATGCAAAGCATGAAACAAATTTATAGTGTATGATGATGTTAGTTTAAGGTTTGTTTGTAGAATGGTTTAAATTGCAAATCATATGTACGTGCTACTGTGAGTGTGAGTGTGTTAGATTGATATATATACTTTAGAAAGGTATTCCATTTGTTGAATTTCCTTGAGTGTCAACCCAATCTGTGTTGCAGGTCTTCTTTTGATGATTTCTTCTTGTTCAGCCTACCTAATAGCACTAGTTAAAATCTTTGAGTGCAAATCACATTATAATCTTAATCTGTGTAAAAGGAATTATGATTTGGGATTCAATTGCAACTTAATTTTAAAATAGCTTATAGTTGAACACAAATTCTCCATAACTTTACATTATTATGGAACTAGAACAGCAAATTCATGGTACGTTGGCCTTTTGGAAAATTTTAGGGTGTGGTTGTAGGTAACCTGTTGCTCACATGGTGGTGTGATGACCTAAGGATTCATGACCAGCATTCAAATACATTAACATAGTATCAATGATTCGCTCATAATCTAATTTGTTTCCGTTTTCATCTTTTGCATTCATAAGGCCATTGATCGTGTCTCTAGATTTTTTATAATGAACAATTTCCTTCACTTCCTTTCTTTGTTGATCAACAACACTTTGAAATACAGCCACTAGTTTTTTCCTAGCCTGAAAAACAACCAGTAAAAGCAAGCATAATTTCAAGTAAAAGATTAAGATGGATCGATATATGTAAAGTATAGATCTAAATCTGAGTTTTGGCTCACAGAAGTTAGATTTCTTTGCCATGTCATTTCGCAGGATGGGGTCTCAGTGGATCCCAGTAAAGTTGAAGCTATATTGAAATGGAAAAGGCCTGAGACAATGACTGAAATTAGAAGTTGTCTGGGTTTAGTTGGTTACAACAGAAGATTTATTTAGAATTTCTCTTAAATCGTGCTATTGTTAAGCAAGCTTACCAGAAACAACCAAGAGTTTGTATAGGATGACAAGAGTGAGGCTAGTTTTCAAGAGTTAAAGCAGAGGCTTACGACTGCTCTAGTTTAATTATCCTTGATCCCCAATAAACCTATGTGGTTTACAGTGATGCTAGCAAGCATGGATTGGGATGTGTCCTGATGTAGCAGGGCAGAGTGGTAACTTATTCCTCTAGACAGCTTGAACATCATGAAGTGAATTACCCCACACATGATCTGGAGCTGGTAGCAATAGTATATGCTTTGAAAATTTAGAGGCATTATCTCTATGGAGCTGTGATTGAGCTGTATTGCGATCATAAGAGCCTCAAGTACCTTTAAGATTCGAAGGAATTGAATATGAGGCAGAGAAGAGAGATGGAACTACTGAAAGATTATAATTTTGAGATAAAGTACCATCTAGGCAAAGCAAATATTGTAGCTAATGCCTTGAGTCGAAAAGCTGTGCAGATTGCAGCTCTAATCGTTAAGGAGCAAGAGTTGCTTGAGAAATTATGATATTTGAACCTAGCCAATGAAATCATGATCAAAAACTATGCAGTAATGCAAGTTGAGAATGAATTGTGGGATGAGATTCAACAGGCACAGAAAGAAGATAGTTTGGCAAGAGAACTAAAGGAAAAGATCGAGAATGGAGAGACTCAAGACCATGATTTTTTCCCCGAGTAGTCTTGCTCAATACGAAAAAAGGATTTATGTACTATTGAAAGCTATACTCTGAAGAAGAATTCTCAATGAGGCACATAAGAGCAAGTTAGCTCTTTATAGTGGCATGGTAAAGATGTATCAAAGTACATAGCTCAATGTCTCACGTGTCAAAAGATTAAAAGCTAAGCACTGGAAACCCCCAAGACCTTTACAACCATTAGAAGTTCCTAAATGGAAATGGGAAAGTATGACAGTGGATTTCATGATGGGTTTGTTGAAAACTTTAGTTGGTTATGATGCCATATGGGTGACAGTTGGTCGTTTGACGAAATCAGCTCATTTCTTGGCAATTAGAGCTAACTATACCTTGGAAAAGTTGGTGTAAGTGTATATAAAAGAGAGAGTCAGGCTTCACGGAGTACCTGAGAGTATTGTATTTGATAGAGATCCATGATTTATTTCTAAGTTTTTGGGATCTCTGTCAAGTGTAACATAGGCTTTCTGTTAGATAATTTATATTGTTAGAAATTAGTTACAGTTAGTTACTTGTATATATATATACACTCCTTTATCAATAATAAACTCAAGTCATTTTTCCATATTCAGTTACATGGTATCCAGAGCCTAACACAAGCCCCTTTTCATCCTTTTACTCCCTTCCTTTTTTTTCCCTCTCTTTTGGTTTCTCTCTACTTTGCTTTATCTGTCCTTTGTTTTCTTTGTCACCCTCTTCTCCCTCATTCCTTCATGGCAACTGAATCTGATCCTTCAATCGATCAATCCAGCCCATATTATATCCACCTGAGCGAGAATCCTACTCTTGTTCTCGTCTCTCCACCGCTTGATGGTTCTAATTACCACGGTTGGTCTCGTGCCATGAAAATGGCTCTGCTATCAAAGAATAAAATAAAGTTTGTAGACAGCTCGATTTCTCATCCCTCCGCTTCTGATAAGAATTTTCTGGCATGGTGTAACATCCAGACTTTTAGGCCTAGAAGTTCCAAAAATAGCCTAAATTAAATAGGTTACCAGACCCCTGTGAGCAGAAGTCCCAAAGATGAAAAAGGAAGTTAAAGCAGTTTCAGGGACTAAACTGCAAAGTAAAAGTTTTCAGGGGCTCGAGTATAATTAAGGTTAGAGGCTCCAGTAAAGTCTCGAAGGCCCAAAAAGAGAAAAGAGGCTAGATACAGGCCAATGGGTAAGTTAGAAACCTCAAAGAGATGGTTCTATGAGGTTAGGCTTAAGCAGGGGTAAAACCGTAAATTCAAAAAGTTATAACCAGCAAGGGCAAAAATGGAAGAGTGTACAGAAAATTCCAAGAAAATCCCAAAAAATGGGAAATAATATTCTAAGACTCTTCTATGAAGAGAAAAGATGAAAATACCCCTGAGGCAGCTTAAATGGAATTTATGAGGTTGTGACCGGTAAAAAGTATACCGTTTGAGGTAATTATTTGAAATAGCAAGAGACCTCAAAAGTGTATACAAAAATGAGGTTAAAGGGTTGAAAGGTTGTACTAATTTATAAAATTAGTCCCGCAACCAAAAGGCCAGTAGAGTGGCTTTAAGAAATTAAAGAGCCGGTTTTGCCGATAAAAGGGTATTTTAGTAAATGAATTTTATGCAAGGCTTAAAGGAAGTGTTATGGGCTAAGAAAATTCATAGATACTCTCTAAAATTAAAGAGAATTTATGAATCTGACAGAAAATAATTACAGAGGCCAGAGCACTATAATTAGAGAAAAGAAGTTAAACCCGAAGTAAAAGTGCACCGATAAAGTATTAATCAGAGTCTTGCACTTTACTTGGGCCACAAGTCGCCACTTGTCAAGCCTTTAATGGATGGTAATTAAAGCTTTCCAAGTGTCAAGCTACCAATGGAGAGGATCTTGACTTTGGAATTTAATTACATTATGATTTAAGTTAATTAAGAGAGAGGATTAAGATTAAGTAGGCTAATGACACTTGGCATAACATTAATGATGGTTGGTGGGATATTTTGTACACATTAATGAGCTCATCTCTCCCCTAAATCAGATGGGAATTTCGTGCAAGGAATGAAGAGAGGGAAAAAGAGAGAGTTTTGAGGGGAAACCAAGAGAAAGGCATCAACTTTGGTCATACAATCAAGGTTCAAGGTGAGTTCTTGGCTCTAGATGTGTTCTTGCCTTGGTTTCTTTCTCTTTTATGGTTGAAAATATGTCTTCTATCCCTTTTGATGGCTGGTCAAAATGGTTGATGAGTGGGGAAGGGAGTTTGGTTGTTAGATCTTGCTAGAACACCCCAAAGTATGATAGATCCAAGTGGATCTATGTGAAAATTGGAAGAATTACGTGCTGATTTGATGGCTTTTTTGAATTAGTTACTGTTCATATCTGGTTCTGAAATTTGGCATGCTTAAAGTACACTCTATGAGCTTTAAATCCATGGGTAGAACACTTTATTTGGATATGTGTACGATTTATGGTGATTTTTCAAAGTTAGGGTTTGAAATCTGGAAACAGTGGTGAACTTTTGGGAGATTGTCGATTTCCGTATAATTCTGGTACTGTTCTGAGTAGAATTGGTTCCTGAAACTATTTTTCCTTTAAATTTAACTTAATTAGCTTTCAGTGAGACTTGGAAGCACTCAATTTGGAGTTTTCTAGATTTAATTATGAATTTTCAAAGTTGAGCAAAAATTCTGGAGATTCTGCGTGAACAGTACCCGCGAACCAAAATTTCCAGATTTGATATTCTTGATTCTAAAGCCATCTAAAGTGGTCCTAATTGATAGGAAATAGATCATAAGGATGTAAAATGATAATATTTATATTAGAAAAGTTAGAAAGAAAACCCTAAGACTAAGAGAAAGGGGTTGAGGTTCAAGAAAGCTAGTCTTGAACTTTATGTAATCTAATGGTCCTAATGGATTGTGTCATCATTATGGTTATGTTTAGGACCTTTGAAACATCCAAGAGGATGTTTAGTGATGTGACCGAATGCCCACATGGTTGGAAAGTCAAGGGAGTCAAAGGAAAAGTAAGAGGAAAGCTTGAGGTGCAAGGTAGTGAACTTACCCTTTATGTGCTTGACATGGTATGCTTATGTGTTGGTTTGTATTTGTTGTTTGAATGATGTTGTGACATGATAATTGTTGCTGGAAATGCTGGTTTTAATATGTTCCCATGGTCATGCATTTTTATACCAAGCATAAAGCATGATGGCATGTCACTAGTTAACTTAAATTTATGAAAAACTACATACCATACACTAGCATCCATCTTGTGCATGTATGTGGTAATGTTTGCTACTGAGATTCCCCCGAATCTCACCCCCTCCCTAACCAACCATTTAGGTCAAATCAATGATGGGCACTAAGGGCATGAGAAGCAAGGAGAAGAAGTGGAGAATTATTAATGCTAATGATTGATGTTATTATTCAATGTATAATTCTCCTATATTGTAAGTTATATTATGAATGCCATCAATTCAATGTATGTGCTTAGAATGTTTATGGCATGAATGAAAGTATATGAGTATGAATGAGAAAGATTAAGCCCATGTTATGTATGTTAAAGAAATAAAAAGAATTAAAGTAAAGAGATATTAAGGGATAAAACGTAGGTCCTGAAGCAGTTAATTTCAAGCTTCAGTTCGACCTATCATATGAATGAGTTAAGCTACGGAATTTGGTACACTTATAATGCATATCCCAAGCTTTAAAATGAGTGGTAAATCACATCATTTGGATGTGTATACAATGAGATATGAATTTTCGAAGTTAAGGCGCAGAATCTGGAAAGTCCAGATTTTACCAAATGAATAGTAATTTTAATCCAATAAACTGTACGTTTTCAGTGAGGATGAGTTCATTGAATATTTTCCCTTAGATATCATTGAAAGAGCTTTCTGTAGAATTTTGAAACACCTCCATATGATTTTTCTGGAATTAGTTATGATTTTTCAAAGTTGGACCTGTAATCTAAAAACTGGACAGTGAACAGTAATTTTCCGAAAATTTACGTCCAAATTGAAATTTTTAAGCTTAAGACCATCCAAAGTGGTCTGGAATGGTTCTAAATGAATGCTAAGGTATTATATAAGTAAGGTGTGACACATGGGAACGATGCAACAACCTCGTTCAAGTTTGGTTAACCAAGTCGCTTTCCCTTACGATTGCCCGAAGCACCCTCTGGTTCGATACGGCTGTCGAGATCTGGAATGATCTGAAGTCAAGATACTCTTAGTCTGACATCTTCAGAATCACAAAACTCTAGGAAGAAATTTTCAGTCTCAAACAAAGGGCTCTTACTATAAGTGAATATTACACTCACTTAAAGATCCACTGGGATGAGCTTTCTAATATTCGATCGGTTAAATCCTGCACCTGTGGATCCATTGAAAATGCACAAACTTATCAAGAGTAGGATTATGTAATCAGATTCTTGAAAGGTCTTAATGAGTAATACGGTGGTGTTAAGTTCCAAATCATGCTCCTTGATCCACTTCCATCGATCAACCGGGTTTTCTCTTTAGTTTTGCAACAAGAAAGAGAGCTTCATCCTCCTTTATTTGTACCTGTTGATCCAAAAATTCTACTGGCTAAGGGACCACAGCGTCCTCCACTCAAGTCTTCTGGAGGACCTACCAAACAATGTTCCTATTGTGGGAAATTACGTCATACAGAAGAGACTTGCTACAAGAAACATGGTTTCCCTCCAGGCTTCAAGTTTCGATCCGGCTCCTCTACTGTGGTGAATAATATTACCTCTCAAGATTCTGGTCCTATTCAAGATAATAATGCTGTTAAGCCTCCCTTGCTGCCAACTCCTAATACTGCTTCGGTCTTACCACATTTATCCTCTGAGCAATATCAACGCCTTCTTTTCTTGCTTGCCTCTCCATAGACTACCTTCGTCAATCACCTTTCCACTTCCTCTTTTCCACCAGCTACAGGTAAATGCAATTCCCTTTCTTCTACCTCCATAGTTACTTGGATCATTGATTCTGGAGAGCCTGAAGTCTATTGTTCACTAGATTTTTTCACATCTTACCATTCTATCTCCCCTATTCAAGTTAGTTTGTCCACAAGTTCTCATGCCACTTCTACTATCTCTGGCACTGTCACAATTTCTTCTTCCTTGGTTTTACATGATGTCCTTTTTCTTCCTAATTTTTCGTTTAACATACTGTTCGTTTCTCGTTTAACCACTTCCATTAATTGTTTCTTCTTCTTTTCCTCTTCTTGGTGCCAGATACTCTTACTCAGTCCTTTTCTGATGATTGGTTCAGCTAAACAGTTTGAAGGGTTATACTTACTACATGTAGATATGTCTCATTTTCATACTCACTCTCAGTCTCGGATTCATTTAGCCACTACATCTCCCATTTCTTTTGCTACCCTTTGGTACTGATGTTTGGGGCATATTTCTCATTCTGCTCTGTCTGTTTTGCACAAACAATATAGTGACATTTCTTGTATTCCCCATCCCCTTACATGTGATACTTGTCATTTTGCCAAGCAAAAACACCTGTCATTTCCTGTAAGCACAATCTCCACTAATAAAATCTTTGATTTAGTTCATGCTGATATTTGGGGACCTTTTTCTATTCCTTCGGTTCAAGGCTATAGATATTTCCTTACTCTTATAGATGATTTTTCACGATATACTTGGATTTTTTTAATGAAAACCAAGTTTGAAACTCGTACTCATGTTATTAACTTCTTTGCCTTAATTCATAATCAATTCTCTATTCCCATAAAAACACTGCGTTCTGATAATGGTGCTGAATTTTGTATGAATGATTTTTATACTTCAAAGGGTGTTATTCACCAAACTTCCTGTGTTTACACACCTCAACAAAATGACATTGTTGCAAGAAAACACCAACATATCTTAAATGTTGCTAGAGCTCTAGTGTTTCAATCAAATATCCCTTTAGCTTATTGGCCCTTTGCTGTATCACATGCTATCTACATAATAAATCGCCTCCCTTCCCCTATTCTTCACAACTTAACACCCTTTGATAAATTGTTCAACACACCACCATCCTATTCCATTTCAAAGTATTTGGTTCCCTCTGTTTTGCTGCAATTGTTTCACCTCATCGTTTAAAATTTGATTCTAGAGCACAAAGATGCATCTTTCTGGGTTTTCCATCAAGTTCAAAGGCTTTTATCTGTCTTGATTTACACACTAATCAAATTTTTCAGTCCCGAGATGTTGTTTTCCATGAGCTTGTCTTTCCCTTCAAAACAGATTCTGCCACATCTCCTCTTTCTCTACCCATTTTACCTTCTATCCAACTCTCTCCATCTTCTTTCTTTGATGATTGTTCCATTTCATCACCTCCTATTCCACATTCAACCACTGACCTATCATCATTCCTCCACCTCCACAAGATACTCCATCTTTATCCGATTCAACATCACCTCTCAATACTGTCCCTCAACCAGTAAGGCGTTCCACTCGGTCTCATAATCCACCAACATATTTGCATGATTATCATTGTGCCCTTATTTCTAATACTAATCAATCATCAGTAAAAGATACTATTCATTATCCTTTATCATCTGTTTTATCATACTCCTCTCTTGCTCCTGCCTATAAACATTTTGCTTTAGCTGTCTCCACCACACTTGACCTGCAAACTTACCACCAAGCAGTCAAACTTTCCCAGTGGCAGGATGCTATGAATGCAGAAATCCAAGCACTTGAACAGAACCAAACTTGGGTTCTTACTTCTCTCCTACCCGGCAAGAAATCAATTGGTTGCAAATGGTTCTTTAAGACTAAGTATAAAGCAAATGGTGACATAGAATGATATAAGGCTCGTCTTGTTGCAAAAGGTTATACACAAACTGAAGGTCTTTATTATTTTGACACCTTTTCTCCAGTTGCTAAGATGACTACTTTCCGCATGTTACTTGCCATTGCTTCTACCAAAAACTGGTTCCTTCACCAGTTAGATGTAAATAATGCTTTCCTTCATGGTGATCTCCATGAAGAGGTATACATGGGCCTTCTAAAGGGATTCATAGCCCCCAAGCCCAATATGGTTTGTAAATTACAGAAATCATTATATGGCTTGAAACAAGCCAGCTGCCAATGGTATTCAAAACTCTCTTCTGCCTTATTATCTTTCTGATCATTCCCTTTTTTACAAAGCTGCTACTGCTTCCTCATTTACAGTTATTCTTGTGTATGTTGATGATCTTATTTTAGCTGGAAATGACATGAATGAGATCAACTCGATTAAGATGCAGCTTGATCAGGCCTTCACTATAAAGGATCTTGGTGAACTCCAGTACTTCCTTGGTCTTAAGCTGGCACGATCCAAGAAGGGCATTTTTCTTTCCCAAAGAAAATTTGCTCTGGAACTTCTTCAAGATACAAGTTATTTGGCCTCCAAACCAGCTTCAACTCTAATGGATCCTCATCTCAAGTTATCCAAAGACAAAGGGGTACCACTGGAAAATCCTCAAACATATCGAAAGCTCATTGGCCGATTATAATACCTTACCACCACACAGCCAGACCTCTGTTTTATCACTCAACAACTTAGCCAGTACATGTCTGACCCTAGAGATCTCCATCTTCAAGCTACACATAGGGTCTTGTGTTACATAAAGGCCTCTCTTGGTGCTGGTTTATTTCTTCCCTCAGATTCTAATTTAAAGTTGAAAGGTTTTAGTGATTCTGACTGGGCTAGCTGCATAGATTCCAGGAGATCTGTAACTGGCTTTGCTATATTCCTCGGTTCTTCTCTTATCTCCTAGAAAGCTAAGAAGCAAGTGACAGTATCTTGTTCTTCATCTAAAGCAGAATATCAAGCTCTTGCCTCTACCACATGCGAGCTACAATGGTTGCTCTATCTTTTGAATGACTTTCATATCTCACATTTGGTTGCTGCCCTTTTATACTATGACAATCAATCTGCTCTCCAGATTGCAGCAAATCCCACTTTCCATGAGAGAACCAAACATATCGAGCTTGATTGTCACCTGGTCAGAGAAAAGCTACAGGCTAAAGTCATCCACCTTCTTCTAGTCAAGCTTGCTAATCAATTAGCTGATGTCTTTACTAAGCCACTTCATCCTACACGCTTCCATGAACTCATTTCCAAGCTTGGCATGAAAAATATCCATGCTCAAGCTTGCGGGGGGTGTCAAGTGTAATACAGGCTTTCTGTTAGATAATTTATATTGTTAGAAATTAGTTACAGTTTGTTATGTGGTTATTACCTGATTCACTTGAATATATATACACACCTTTATCAATAATAAACTCAAGTCATTTTTCCATATTCAGTTACAATCTCTGCATGAAGTTATGGGTACTCAGTTGAAATTTAGCACTGCATATCACCAACAAACTGACATTCAAATAGAAAGAACTATCTAGGCACTAGAAGATATGCTAAGAGCTTGTGTTCTGGACTTTAAGAAAAGCTGGGATTACATCTTGCCATACGTTGAGTTTGCCTACAACAATAGCTATCATACAAGTATTCAAATGGCTCCATACGAAGCATTATACAGTAGAAGGTGTAGATATCCGTTATGTTAGACTGAATTATGTGAAAGGAAGCCATATGGTCTAGATAATTGGTAGATCAAACCTCTGAACAAATCAAAATTATTAAACAGAGACTTCTAGTGGTTTAAAGCAAACAGAAAAGTTAGGCGGATAAGAGAAGGAGGCCGCTAGAATTTGAGGTTGGAGACCATGTTTTGTTAAAAGTGGCACCGATTATAGGCATTGGAAAATCAATGAAAACAAAGAAATTAAGCCCAAAGTTTGTAGGATTATTTGAAATTCTTGCAAAAGTAGGCCCAGTGGCGTATCAGATAGCTCTACCATCATAGTTGAGCAAGTTACACAATGTTTTTCACGTGTCTCAAATGAAAAAGTATCGACCAACCTAGAGCATGTCGCTGAACATGAAGAAGTTGATCTACAAGATGATCTGACTCATGATGTGCGACCCGAACGAATCATTAATAGATAAGAAAGAAGGTTGAGAAATGAAAGTATTTCATTTGTGAAAGTGGTCTGGAAAGGATTTTCACTGTGAGAAGCCACATGGGACGTAGAAGAAGAAATGTGGTGGCAATATCTAGACTTTATACCTCAAGGTAATTATCCAAATTTTGAGGATGAAATTTTATTTACGAGGGGAGAATTGTAACATCCTGAATTTTCTGACCCAAGATGAGCAAAAAAGAGAAAATTCATTAAAATTATTTAATGGCCAAATAAAATTGGAAAAAAATTATAAAATATTAATTTTTAGGGTTTAGAAATATTTTGGAAAATTTATTTCACAAAAATGGCTTAAATAATTTTAATAGATAATTTTAAGAGAAAATGGTTTATTTTCTCAAAAAATTATGAAAAAAGAACTTAGAGATTTATATTTAATTTGAAAATTTTAGGATAATCATCTGAGATAGTAAAGAAGGTAATTGAGGCATAAAATCCTTAAAATAAATTAAAGATTAATCGCGGGAATTAAGTGCTATTTTCTTGGAAAATTCAAGAAAAATAGTTGGGAATTGATTTTTGACCCGGAATTTTTATGAAAATTATTTTACGGATCAAGGAAGCTATTGGATAAAAAAAATCCATATAAAATATTTTGGATTAATTTCTGAGTTTATTTTACATTTCCAAAATGAAGTGAAGGGCATAATGGTCATTTCGCTCTCCCCCACCTTTATTTTCTGCCAACACATCTCTCCCTCTTCGTTTTCGTCGTGCTGAGCTTTGAAGAGAGAGAGAGAGAGAGACCGAGAGTGAGAGTAGAGAGAGAACGAGAAGCTAGAGGAGTGACCGGAGGTAGGGAAGCTTACATGCAAACCGATTAATTGATCAAGGTGAGTCTCTTAAGCATACTTCCATCGTTATTTTCTGCCTTGGGTGGCTGGATGTGAAGTTGATGATGACTTGAGTTTGGATTTAGTGAGAGAAAGTGAGGAAACATGTGAAATAAGCAAGAAGTGTTGTAGATTGAAGCTTGTTTGTTTAAAATGTGGTGTTGCATGTTGATAAATCCGGTTGCATGTGGATTTTCTTCCTGTTTTTTCCAAGGCTGAAACAGGGATTGATGGTTCAAGGAAATGGTTCTAACTTAACGAGAAAATGAAGAGCATAAATGTGTGTATATGACCGAAAGCTTGGTTGTGCATTGTTAGGTATCTAAATGAATGTGTGTATATATATGATGTTAATGGCGTGAGGTGTAATCCTGGGATTTACAATTTTCAGAATTTCAATGGTTGTTGTTTTGCATGTCGTTAGCTTCGGGTTCTTGGTTTTGTGGTTATAGGAATCGGTCTCTATAAGGGTAGAAGAGAATGAGGTAGTAATGTGGAATATATATGTGTATATAAGTGTCAGATTGTTTCAGTTGATTTAAAAAGAAAAAGTTGGTGCGGTGAATATTAACTAATATGGGAGAAAGGTGAAGCTAAGAGTCTAATATATATTTACACTTGGGAGAGTATTTTTCGGTTAGTTGGAGTTTGGGGGAATTAAAGTGGTTAATTTTCTTAAGAGCTTGTAAAGATGGTGGAAAATGGTTTTAAAATCTGGAAATACTTTTCAAATTTTGGGGGGCGTGTGTAGGAGTTCTCTGTCTCTGTTTTATGACTATCAAAACAGATAGCTTGCCATTGGATTAAGGGTGTTGAATTCGGGACATTAGAGGAAGGTGAACGCATACACGGATATAGATGAGGTTACACTTGGAGATTGGAGTTCTAATGCTCTCTAGTATTGTTGTTCTGTGTTTGGCCGAAGGGAGTTTGTATTGGTGTGTGAAGTTGAAGTAATCAAATAGAATAAATGAGATATAATATATATACATATATATATATATATATGAGTGTAGGATTCGGCTAGTTGAGAGAATATATACATATATCTATAGTCGCAGATTTGTATATGTATGTGTGTAGATGCCGTGGGATGCTCATGAAATTGACAGAAATTGGGTAACTTGGAAGCTTGATGGATGCAAGCTTATGCAGGGTAATGTGTTACGGAGAGAACATTCTTTAATATTCTAAATGTTGAGTAATGATTTTAGATCGTTGAATTAAATTTGAATGGCTTAAGTCAATGATGGTGTTAAATTGCTTGGAGTTAATATGGAATTACAAGGTCTAAATTAAGTTAGTTGAATGTGAGGATTATCAAGGTAGCTAAGAACATGGGGAATTGGACTTTGAATTTGAACATGTAGTTATAGTAAATCTGGAAAATTTCCAGACTTGAAATAAAGGGGTCCAAAGGTTTGAAGCGAAATGATAATGATTTCAAGAATGTTTAAATGTGGTGTTAATAGATGAATGGCCATTGGGATATATAATTATCATTTGCAAATTTTAATAGTTTAATTGTGGCTGTTCGAAGTGAGAATTTTGGGGGATTATATAAGTGAATAAATATGAATTTGAATTGTTGTGTGCGCTGATCGTGGAAGTTGGGGTTAGAAAATATTGAATATGAAATTGTTTTTCAGGAGGAGCTTAGGCCATGGGGTCTCATAGAAGGAGTGATTGAAGCATAATTAATATATTTATATATATTTGTTACATGTGTGTTGATTGAGAATGTTATTATTAAGGCCATGAGAAGCAGGAGCTATGACTGGAAATTAAAGAAAAGATTAAGAATGAATTTGGGATGAGAACGAAGATGGTAGTTAAACCTGGAAAAAAAATTTAGATTATAAAGGGTAGCATGAATTGACTGAATTCATTGTTGAGGTTTCCAAATAGGGGATAGAAATTGAAATTGCTTGGCTTAGAAATGAGATAAAATCAATTGGATCAACTGTGTGTGTGTATATACATTATTTTTTTGACCAAAAGAAAAGTAACTGTATGGGTTAAGATAAAGGAGATAACCCTCCAAAGAGAATAGTTTGAATAAGAAAACTTATATAGGATGACTAACTATCAAGTAAGAGTAGAAATTAAAAAAAATTGGGATTTAAGAAAGTCATTAAGTTATAAATTATATTGGATCAACCATTAATGTCCCCTTACTAACATAATATGTTTTGATATCTGCAAAAGCCCACTAAGGAAGCTAAAAGAAAGGAAGAAAGGTTTAATTTTGAAGCAAAAGGCTCAGGTAGTAGTTTTTTCCTACCTTACACTTGTATATGATTGCTACATGTCTGTTTGTGCCATGTGCTATTCCAAAGCATGAGAACATTTAATTCTTAATTCCTTGCATGAGTTATTAGTCGTGATCACGTGCAGCTAAAAGATATAGGGCCTTAAGTGCCTTCATTTGTGCAGCCGTACATGCCATTACAAGCGCTGCCTTATGAGTCATTATTTGTATGCCCTTACGTGCCATTGTATTTCAGCCTTACGTGCCGTTGATTGCGCATTTAGCTATTCAATCTAACTATTGTCATTGCATTTAAATTCTTTATATGCATAGCTTACAAGGTTATGTTCTACTTGGCTTATTTTGCTTGCTTTGTGTGATTTGTATATGTGTTTGATGGAAATTATTGCTACGGGGATTTTTCATAATCTCACCCTCCCTTCCATGATGCATAGCAAGGGCAAGCAACTCCAAGGGTAAGGACGTTGTAAGAGTTGAAGGGGGACATATATGAAGAGCAGGAATGCCTGCTACTTTTTTTACTCATGAAGTAAATTATTTTGGTAGTTAATTAATTGATTTATTTAAATGTTTACGGGCAAGCAACCACCACTTGCTTATGTATATACTATTTTGTATCCTACATAAGGAGGTACAGGTAAGTGCCATTAACTGAGATGGCTAGTGTATATACCTATGTATATATCATTATTATTAAGTCTGTGTGCTTGTGTTATTAGTAATACGGGCAGGGATCAAATGTGAATCACTCATCAGTTTTCAGTTAGTATATGATGTGAAACAATAAAAAAAAATTTACCCAGTTTTTTTTTTCCTAAGACAGAAACCTGATGTTTAGTGATTCACAGTCCTTAAAATCACCCTATTCGTATATAGAAAGTTAGGTTTTGCACACGTCGAAATGTGAAGATGAGATGAAAGGGCTCACAAGTAATGGGCTCGACAATGGAAGAATGATGGTGAGCATGGTAGCGAGAATAGGGGAAATGGTGATGAAGAGCTTTGTGAGGCCAATAATAAAGAAACTCCGCTGGACTAGCATGCAATAAAGCTGTAAGAACTATACCATAAACCTTAGGAAATACACTCTTGATGAGCCTGAAGGAATCACTAACATTACGTCTCTTATTCGCAAATGGATTCGTATGCAAGGTTACAACGTTGTGGATGATTACCATCTTTATCACAAGTATTTGGACTTCATCTTGCCTTATATCAGAGAAGGCAAGATTTCTTGTGCGGAAGACATTGTTGAAGGACTTGAGAATGGGGGTCTCAACATTGGCAAGCGAGTAGTTTCACTTGCTAACCACGACTAGAGAGACAGAATATATATATTTCCCTTCAGTTTCACAGATTTTCTCGGGAAAATAAAATAGCATTTAACTTCTGTGTGTAGAAATGTTTTCTGTGAGAATGTAACATACATAAGATCACTATATGAGATAACACTAAAACTCTCTCACCTACTCGATCTGTTTAAAACTTCAGTGTTTTTGTATTTACTCTTCAAGAAAATTCCTCAAGTATTTATTGTTCCTGTTATTTAACTTACACATTTGACACTAAGGATCAATTATATATATTCCCTCAAAAGGATAAATTAAGGACGTCCGATCCATTGGTTAACTCACTTTCTTCAACTTCTACTACAGTAATGAATTCATTTTAATAATTAATTATATTTGTTTATGTCTTTGTGCCATAAAAAAAGAATAATTAGCATTGTACACTGAGAAATTTATTAATTAATTGAAATTGTTTTCTGCTGGTTGTTGTCATTTTGGAGTAGGACTAGTGGTTTAATTGAATCTTGATTGGTAAACAAACTGAGTAATGTTATTAGAGAACTATTACAGAATGCATATACATGCGACGTTACCCAACAGATATTATACGTAAGCACACGTTCAAACTCCCAAGTCATAACCCTTTTAATTAGAAAGCTTCAGAGACAACTTCTTCAATAATATCCAAGCCCATTGAAATGATTACTCAAACACACGACGACTTAATCGAAGATAGTCTCTTAAAAGGTTGAGAGAACCATATGATGACAATATAACGATATAAATACTATGTTCGAAGTAGTTCGGAACATAGTCTTTATTTCATCACTGTTATATTGTAGGCAGGACTTTTCCTAAATACTACTATATTTAGTCCTAAATATAAAATTTAGTTTGTAGTACAATTTGCTGTCCAATTAGCAAATCTTATATTTAGGACTGAGGGTAATATATCAGTAGTTTAAAATAGAGTCTTTATTTCATCACTATTGTAGGCAGGACTCTTCATTCCTTAATTAGGGAAGACTGCCTCGTCAGTTTGTACATGGAGTGTCCAAAGGTTGGAAACCATGACGAATAGCTGCATCCCATATTTTATGGAGACTAAAAGTCGTAGAGCCACACTCATGTACGTTCCATCCTTCCAAGGCATGCTATGCGCCAAGCACTCATTGCCTTTCTTGGAAGCCAATTCTTCACTTATTGCAAAATGAGATTTCACATGTACAAAATGGAAGCATTAAGTATTAAGCATTTTTGAATATATTGAAGCGTCCATAATTAGACTATTTGTTTGAAACTATTTGCAGAGTACTAACCTCACAGTAATACGTGTTCTTGATTGAAGGAGGGACCCTCATTGCAGGAGTATAGTGGTAGAAGCAATCTTTTCACTTTTTCTTTGGAGGGAATTGAGAAAATGGAATGAATAATGAGCCTTTTGGTGCTTTCATCTGTTCATCTTCATTCCATCCATCTCCCACCAACCATATCTGCAAAGTGTTATTATGTCATCCTAATGAAGGGGGAAAAAGTGAAACAAAACTTCACCAACATCAATCAGTAGTAACAATGTCTTGAAGTTAAAATTTCACCAAATGTATTCACTACCTTCTCATAAGAAGCTGTTGAAAGTGCAAAGCTTTCTTTAGGGTTTGTGTTGAGTCCAGAAGAATCTTCGTTAACTCTTCTTGATATAACGTGGTCACCTGCTCACCAAATTTTGAGATCTTAGTAAATCAGATTGATCCCTTTGGTTTCATAAAGTTTACTAGGCTTTGTCTGTTTCAACTGTCGAATGAAGTTAAAATTAGATGAAGTTTAGGACATGGCTACCTGCACATTTGCCTCACACAAATACTTGGCGATAGAGAAGGAAACCTTATCAAAGTTGCCACGTAGAAGCACCTGACTTGTACCTTTGGGAGTGCTATTCACGACAATAGCAGCGGCTAAGTTACTTCCATCTACAATCTTTACCTTTCGTTTTGGAAACTTTTGAATATATAATTCACCGTATGCATTCAGCTCTTCTTTCTGCATATAATCACACAACAGCCTTAAACATTTCAAAAAAAAAAAAAAAGTAAAATTTTAACAGCTGGAAAATGATGTAAACTGACTTGATTAAGAAGCCCTAGACTGAGCACCTTAACGCCATATGAATCAGCCTCAAGAATAGCCTCTTCGATGATCTTGTTCAGTCTTTTCCTTTGCCTTTCTGAGAAATACTGTATCATACAGAAGGAGAATGTGACCATGATAAAACGTAAAGTGAGTTACAATATGATGTTTAATTATGTTGAATTAACCAAATTCTTACTTGTTTTGTAAATCTTGGTACCACCCATGATTGAAAGTTGAGCTTTTCTAAAGTGTTCCCTTCTGAGACAAAGGTACGACCATAGATCCAAGCCATTAGGTTAAGAACAAATGTGAAGGGCCACAGCAAATGAATATACCATTTGGAGGTTTGAGGATTTGAGGCTAAAGAAGCAAACCCCAAAGGGAGATGATAGATAGAGACAAGCGTTGTTTAGTGGGTCAAGTGAACCACATCTGGCAAGTCCTTTGGCTTCTTCAGAGATATTTCATAAGTATCATCTGAGGATTCATCCACAGTGCCGTAAATGTAGTCATATATTGGCAAAAAAAGGGGGTAATTTGTCCTAAATTTGGTGTGGTGCAATGAGTGAAACCTTCAATGCGGCCACCAATTTACAAATCAGTACACGCTAAAATCAAATTACCGGAAATTTCTTGAATTTATAAACTTGCAATTAGTGAATTACGTGTGGTAATCTTTATCTTTTACTTAAATTTTCAAATATATATATGCAAAATAAGACAGAACCAAAAAGAAAGACTTACGATGGCGTGTAGCAGAGATACTTAAACAAGGGAAAGACAGAGAAGAGCTTCTTCGGGAAGAACTCAAAGTTGCAATGACCCAAGTTGTTCATGAGATCGATGTAAAATATGTAACCAAATATGGAGGCTATGGAGATAGTTCTTGTGAATATCGTTGAAGATATTGGGATCAAGAATAACACGAAATATGCCACAATTTCAGCAAATGGATGAATCACAGCTGTAAAAAGGTAAAACAATAGAAAGAAATTAAAGAAAATTCTTCAGATATAAATATTATAATGTAAAACTCACCGAAAAACATACTATTAATGTAACACGGACTTAGGCCAGCTGTTAAAGGAACTAACGTTGTCATGTATGCCCCAACCCTTATATGAGAAATGAATTAATATTCTTCACTAATTTAGAATAATTAGTCACTTCTTCGTTACAATGGAACCACCACTCTCCAGATCCTATTACAAGGAACTTGACTAATCCAGCCTGAGTTTACTCAAGTCTCTTAAAGGAGGTGGGGGTCTCCTAGCTAGGGTTTTTTCCATGCTCAAGGATCAAACCCAGCACCTCTACTCAGGGGGACAAGTTACCTACCACCTCTCCCAACCCCACTTTGAATAACAAGTATTTTCTACGAATAATAGTGGATTTGCGTCTTTGCATATCAACTTACATAAATTATTTGCTGATCAAACTAAATTATACTATCAAGATTTATAATTTAAACTAAAATATCACCCACCCTCTTTGTTTATGTAGAGAAGGATAAAGATATTTTTATATATGAATGGATAGTTTGAGATGATGAAAATATATATCTTACCAGTTACAGGCTGTGTGACAATGGAAGAATGATGGTGAGAATGATAGCGAGAATAGAGGAAATGGTGATGAAGAGCTCTGTGAAGCCAATAATAAAAAAATTCTACTGGACCAGCACGCAATAAAGCTGTAAGAACTATACCATTTGTTCTCCAATAGGGTAAGTGATGAGGTGCCTCAGGAAATAACATGTAAATTAGGTATAAAACAAGTCAAGATAATAAAATGGGGTCGTCCCTGCAAATTGGCATGAAAGAGTTAAAGAAATGAAGAGAATGAGATTTGAACTTCGAATATTTTTAATCATAACTAAACATTTGTTTTAACTACAGTTTTTTCAAAGGATACCCGCCTTTATGCTTCAATTTGTTTAGATGATGAGCGAAAATGGAGGAGAGAGAAAAGCATAAGAAAATGTTTTATCACCTTGTATTAGAAAGATAAGAGAAAAATCACGGGAAAGAGAAGTAATAAATTTTACAACGACAACAATACCCAAAATGGAAAAAATAAAATATCCGCCCAATAACTAAACGGAAAATTAATATCCAAGTTCCTATAGTTTCACTTGGGTTTTCATTAGGTCCCTATAGTTTTTTTTAGCAGGTCCTTATAGTTTCACCTTATTTTAATTATGCTCTATTTTATTTTTCGTCTATTTAGGTCTATGTTCTCGTGGTTTCAAGTGATTTATAAATAAAAAAAAAAACTCTAGGGACCTGATTAAAAATTAAGTGAAAGTATAAAAACCTGATAAAAAACTTTATACGGAGACCTCATTATAATTAGGACAAACTGTATGGACCAAGCAAAAATCAAGTAAAACTATAAGCACTTGTATTTTATATTGATTTTCAAAAATCACATTTAAGTAATATTTTTCATCATAATTTAAGTTGTACCAGTCGCTTTCTCTATCAACTTGGTCGAACTCAAGGCCTTTATCAACGATCCTGTTGGTGCCTTTAGCAGTTTGATAGCGACAAAAGGAACTCCATATCAGAATGTGTAGCACTCTCACCAAAAGAAATGGGAATATCAGAAAATAATATGGGTCACGCTCCCCGCACGTGACAAGGTGCAGGCTGTGGCTTACCCATGGGACCAATATCAGGTACTTCAGTTATTCCATTATCCTTCATCATATATGCATATCATCAAAACAAAATAATGTGTCAATTTAAGAATATGAATAATCTTGGAACTTTGAATCATTAATATTTAACTACAAAATACAACTTATTGTTTCATACGATGTGTTATTTTAGTTGCATGAGCATGTGTAGCGCCAAATATAGTAATAATAAATTTCTAATGGTGAAAATTGCTGACAAATCCCCACATTGCATAATTTATTTTCCATATGTTCCTAAAATTTATTTAAGGACCTCAGGTCCCCAAAAAAAAAAAATTAAGGACCTATATACAACCCCTCTTCAATCGGTATAATTCTTTTTTAACTACATGTAACCTATCTTTAACTATATGGGAAACAGAAGCGTACATAGCTAAATTGTTACATATAATTCAAGAAGAGTTGAATCAGAGAAGATGCATGGTATGCACCCGTTCAAAAACTGGGGTCTTTAGGTATGCCTTTGGGTAATAAATTTTGCAATCGGAGATTTTTTTTTTAAGCAATATTCCCTTTCCAGTTTCTTGCTAAAATATTTCCTTAAAATTTAGTATATGTGAAGATAATTTCGTGATATGTCACGTTTTTATTGATCATCAATTATTACAATAATGAACTAACATAACTAATATTATTTGAGAGCTATCTCTTTCTTTTATCAGTAATATTACCCTTATAAAACATATATGAGAATAGAACTCATCTCGAACTCAAGCTAAATAAATGGTTAAGAAGCAGATTAAATAAGTTAAACCATGCAGTGCAGTGATAAGGAAAATAACGGCGGAATATAAATAACATATGAAACTGATGGGGCATACGATGAATGCAATTGATCGAATCAAGCGCAAGTGTAGAAGATAAATAAAGATGAAATATCACTAATAATGAAGAGTATATAATATAATGAAGAAGTAAGGAATGAGAAACAATAACAAAAAAAAGAACCTTGAATCTGCCAAGAGGCTTCCAAGGCCAATCTGAGAGAATGCCTGGTTTTGTGGCCATATGTATATCTGGAAGCCATGAATGTCAGTTGTTATAATGCATCAACATGAATTCGAAGGGTTTATATAGAGATCGTTCTGATTGACCAATTTGTCTGTAACCCATTTTGCAATAAATGCACTAAAACAACTAGCACTGGTTTTCATCAACCAATACACACTGTTTCAATTAATAGCCTATTGTTCCATTCATTGAATTGTAGTTTTTCAAAAATTGTGGTCCCTGGCCAGATACGGAATCACGAATCATTGATGGCAAAAATACTTCTTTTATTTTCATTAGGAAATTATGATTAGGAAAAAAAATTATATATCGAGAATGAAATCTCAAAGATAATGTAATTAAACAAATAAATTTACTGTCTCAACATTAACCTAATTAAAGAGTCTCTACTGGGGCCAACTTTTGGAGGAAAAAGAGTCTCTAACCTTCTGCAATTGATGGTTGGGAGAAGACATCAAATAAAAAGCTTTCAAATTGAAGGTGTCCAAACTGAAAGATCTACAGGAATTTTCTAAATTTTCAATTTTTTTCAACGCAAAGAAAAGTTTCGGATTGAAGAAAGAGTTTGACATTCCAATCATAGGTTGGTTTTGAATTTGTCTATACTTTCTACTTGTTTCTTTAATTACATATATAATATTTGTTTCATAATTATGCATGTATTGGGATTAATATTTGAAAAATAACTATATTTTATTGAAATATGTGTAATTAGTAGAAAAAATGGCCAAGATTTCTCTATTCTTTAGTAAAACGATGCATTTGGGTGATCTTAGCAGGGAAAGCGGGTCCGTCATGAATGCATGTCCTTTTAATTAAAAAAAAAAAATATTCATCAAGCAAAATTCCAATGATTTAGGCGTCATTTTACTGGGCAAAAGTATACTTTTAACTTTACGTGAGATTTTATTTTGATTCTTTAATTTTATAAGGGTTACAAATCCCTGAAATTTGACCTCATCCTTATCTTGAAATTCGAAATTGATGGTTTTGACTCTTGAAACCGTTCTTCAGAAACCAAAAGCACTATTTTAAGAACCAAAACTTTTTCGGTGGACTAAAGCAAGATCAAATTTCAGGAAACAAAATCACCGGTTTCAAATTTCATAAACCAAAACAAAATCAAATTTTAGGATTAAAAATGATATTAACCCTTCTATACAATGCCTTTTCAATTCTTCACCCTAATGTCATAAGAGTTAATACAATTTTTGGTCCCTCAAATTTTTTTTATTTTAATTTTAGTCCCTCAAGTTTCAAATTATAAGTTTTAGTCTCTCAAATTTCTTTCCGTCTAAAACATTGGTCCTTATAATTTAACAAAAATCTCAACTATTTTATTCATTAAGAAACCAAAACCCATGGTTTGAAAGTTAATAGATTAAAACCAAAATTCATATAAACTTGAGAGACCAAAAATTATATTAGCTCATACTCATATTTAAATTTTAAATGTTGAATTTTTTTTTTTCTCGGGTACTAATGTGTTAAGTTTGATGCAGCTGTCATATCATTTTAAATTAGATGCGTACTATGTGCATTAATAAAGTATGAGAAATACTACCTCCAATCCTTAATATAAGAGTTAGTTGAATAATTTGAGCAGATTAATGAAGTTAGTTCTGTTAGTTATTTGTAATAAATAGATTTTTTTTTTTTCAAAAATATCCTTGCTATTCAAGTGTATTGACTAAAACTATCATTATTACAAAGACTATCTCAAGAAAAAATGGATAAATATGAGAGACAAAATAGATTGGGATCTTATATTTAAGATCAAAATAAAAATCAAATGAGCTCCTAGTAATTATCTAATAAACCCTATTATTTACAAGACATAAATATTGTGATTTATCACTTATCTCAAATTTTGTGTGATTATACCACTTGGATTCCTATTGGAAGTTACTCCTGAAAAAAATAAAAAAAATTTTTGTTCCCAAATATAAGTCATTTAAACAATTATTAATAATTGTTTTAAAATTGTATTTCTATTCAATTCACGTCATGTAAGAATGATTTATAAATATAAAGATAAAAAATTTTATAATCACAAATTTAGAAAAGTTTATCAGCTAAAATATATTTAACGATTTATTAACTGATTGAAATTTGAAACCGACTTACTAGGACCGGGGTGGTGCAATGCCTACCTTCTTTGAACCATTAACTAATACTCACTCGGTCCTATATATAAGTTTTAAATAATTGAATTATGTTTAACGAACTAAAAATTAAAATTAATTAAAATAATAAATAAGTCAGAAATATATTTTTTTAAAAAAATTTTCCTTTATTTATTAAGAGACTAAATGAGATGCAACAAATGAAAAAATGATGAAAGAGAATATATGGGAGTAATATTAATGAGAGAGAGTGCTAAATGCAGTGGCAAAATAGTAATAAATACTCAAACAAACTTAAAATGAAGCTTATACTTTGGACCACACCCATCTCCAAAAATGAAACTTATATATAGAACCGGAGGGAGTATGCACTAAGAAGTCCTATTTCTAGCATAGGGATACTTATGAATTTGGTGGAGAAAAATAAATACTTTCGGAAAACTTTGCCTCTTTTGATAGATTTGCTTGAATCTTTCCAATCTGGTTCCTACATACGAGTAAGTGTTTCTAGGGGGAAAAAAAAAATTATTCCTTTCCGTTTTGCCAGGAAAAAGAATTTCATTCCAAATATAAGTCGTTTAGAATGTTATTAATATTATTAAATTTTTTTAAAATTTTATTCCCATTTAATTCCTGTTGAAAAGAGAGATAAAGGAAAGTGAGGTAATAATGTCGAGAAAAAGAAGAAAAATGTAATGCAGACACACTTGAAATTTTTAAAAAAAAAAATTTAAAGACATATTGGTCCTATTTATAAGGTATTGAGAGAAATTTTTTTGTATGGATGTACAATTTTACCCGTCATTTATTATTGTGTTGACTTTATTTACATGAGGTATAATGTAAATTAAATAAGAATAAAGTTAGAAAGTTATTAAATTTTAAATGAGAGTTAATAAAGTTTAGAATTTTTTTTGGTATATGTGAAACATGCTGAAAGTATCTTATAAATAAGACCAGAGGTGTATTTTATAACTTAAGCCATCATTTTTCAAGGTAACTTATAACAGCAACCGTTACATATATAGAGGCAAGTACAAAATACGGATAAGGAGGCTTAATAAAAATTGGACTTGAAACACTTTAATCTACTCTAGTCTTATTTATAAAATAAAGAGAAGGCCTTTTTTAGTCCTATTTATAGGGTTATAAGAAAATTTTTTTGTATAAATATATATTTTACCCCCAATGTATTATTGTGTCGATTTTATTTACATAAGGTATAATATATATTAAATAGGACTAAAGTTAAAAAATTATTAAATTTTAAATGAGAGTTAATGAAATTTAAAGTTTTCTTGGTGCGTGTGAAATGTTGGAATTAACTTATAAATCGGTAGAAGAGTACTTAAATTAGATATAAAGAGCTTTTTATCAAATCACTAGATGTGACCACATTTATACCTCGAAAGCAGAGAGCATTACCTTCCTGAAACTTCATTTAATTATGGTGGAGCTGAATTTAGTGTGCTTGATGTACACGGTACTCATCTGTTTTTTATTATAAAATCTAATTTTTTAAATGGGTCTATTTTTTTATAAGATCTTTTTTGAGTTTGTCCAAGCATTTAATGTATTATTATCTATTTTACTCTTAATTTAATGCATTTAATACATTCTCTTTTTTCATTTATCTTATTGTTATTCTCTCGGATTTACCCATTTATTTATAAGTGTATATTTGAAAAAAAATTGTATTTACTACATATTAATTGCTTTTAACTAATTTTAATTGTTTTCTTAAACCACACAATTTAATTAAAAAGATCTTACAATAAAGGACGGAAAGAGCATGGTGTATGGCGTCTAGGCCAAATAAAATATTCTCCCCACTTTCTTACAAGCTGGTACCCCTCGCAATGATATAAAAGTCAGTTGAAATTTTGATTTTGATTTTAAATATAAAATTTTAATTTATTTTTTCCTCAAATTTATAATCTCTTGTTTAAATATATTAAGGGGTTACTAACAAATAATTTTCCTCAAATTTATAATCCACTATATAAATTTATAATCCAGTTATATTTCTTTGAGTATTGAGTTTCAGTCCCAGAGGAGACACTTTTATTAGGAGGGAAAGTCACGGACTCCGAACTGGATTAGTTGGATGATAATATCAAAAATATAAAAAACAAAACAATTGGTTGACCTTCTTATGAAATAGAACCAAAATGAAACCACAAAAGTAGAAAGATGAAGACAAGAGAATGAGAGAACTTTTGTATTTCTTCACTTGCATTACAACACAAATGACATGCCCTATTTATAGGCATAGTCTTACAAATAGGTTACAATTGTTCTTAAATGACAAATAGTGGATAATCAATCCCATGAATGTGAATGGAGGTGAGTTACAAGAGTGAATGGGTAGTGGAGGAGTAATGGATGATGGAGGTAGTGGAAGTTACTTGGAGAAGATGAAGAGGAAGGGGTAAATGGACATCCACACAATATTCATAACACTCCCCCTTGGATGTCCATTATACAAATATGTGCCTCGTTAAAAAACTTCAACTAGGAAAAACCCTGTGGGATAAAAACCTAGAAGAAGAAAAAGAGTACACATTTATTGATATGCTATTAAGTGCTGCCTCATTAAAAACCTTACTAGGAAAAACCCAATGGGATAAAAACCATAGTCAAGGAAAAAAGAGTACAGCATGTGTTAACTCCCCCTCTTGGTAATATCAGTTGATATCTCTGAGTCTACGACATCCGATATCATGAACAAGCTTTTCAAATGTTGTACAAGGAAGTGACTTGGTGAACAAATCTGCTAGATTTTCATTGGAACGGATTTGTCGGACGTCGATTTCACCATCCTTTTGAAGATCATGAGTGAAGAAGAATTTTGGCGAAATATGTTTTGTTCTATCTCCTTTGATGTACCCTTCCTTTAGTTGCGCAATACATGCAGTATTATCTTCATATAGAATTGTCGGGATCATTTTGCTGGAAGACAAGCCACAAGTGGTTCGTATGTGATGTATTATCGATCTTAACCATACACATTCTCTACTTGCTTCATGTATTGCAAGAATTTCTGCATGATTAGATGATGTGGCTGATATGGTTTGTTTCATAGAACGCCATGAAATGGCTGTACCACCATATGTGAACAAATAGCCTGTTTGTGATCTACCGACATGTGGATCAGACAAGAATCCAGCATCTGCATAACCAATGAGGTTAGTTTTGGGTACATTTGAGTAGAATAACCCCATGTCCATAGTACCCCTGAGGTAACGAAGAACGTGCTTAACTCCATTCCAATGTCTTCGTGTTGGTGACGAGCTATACCTTGCTAGTAGGTTAACAGCAAATGATATATCAGGTCGTGTGTGACTAGCAAGATACATGAGTGCACCAATTGCACTAAGGTATGGTACTTCTGGACCAAGTAGTTCTTCATCATTTTCTTGAGGTCTAAAAGGATCTTTATCTTTCTCCAAAGACCTTACAACCATCGGAGTACATAATGGATGTGATTTATCCATATAAAAACGCTTTAAGACCTTTCTTGTATAGGTTTCTTGATACAAAAAGATCCCATTTCTTGAATATTCAATTTGCAATCCAAGACAAAATTTTGTTCTTCCCAAGTCCTTCATTTCAAATTCTTTCTTTAAGCAACCCATAGCTTTTGCAAGCTCTTCAGGAGTTCCAATGATATTTATATCATCAACATAAACCGCAATTATCGCAAACTCATTTCCAGATCTTTTCATAAAAATACATGGGCAAATTGGATCATTCTTGTATCCCTCATCTGACAGATATTTGCTTAAACGGTTATACCACATACGCCCTGATTGCTTCAATCCATACAGAGATTTATTTAACTTAATTGAGTATTGCTCTCGAGAACTTGAATTGTATGCTTCCGGCAACTTGAATCCTTCAGGGAGTTTCATATAAATATCATTGTCAAGTGAGCCGTATAAATAGGCTGTAACAACATCCATCAGACGCAAATCGAGTCCTTCTTTTACTGCCAGACTAATTAAATATCGGAAAGTAGTTGCATCCACCACTGGTGAGTATGTTTCTTCAAAATCGATACCAGGTCTTTGTGTAAATCCTTGGGCAACAAGCCGTGCCTTATGTCTTACAATTTCACCATTTTCATTTCTTTTTCTCACAAAAACCCATTTGTATCCGACTGGTTTTACATCTGCAGGTGTATGGACTACAGGTCCAAACACTTTTCGCTTTTCCAGTGAATTCAATTCAGCCTCAATTGCATCTTTCCATTTTGGCCAATCTTTTCTTTGTTTACATTCACTAATAGACTTTGGTTCATGATCCTCATCATCATTCATCACATCAAGCGCTATATTATATGCAAAAATATCGTCAACATTGACTTCATTTCGATCCCATCGTATTCCATTCATAACATAATTTATTGAGATCTCATCATTTTCGCACATTTCAGGTAGTTGATTTTCTTTTGGAATTGAGACATTAGCATTATCTAATGACTCCTCTTGAATTGCAATTCTTTCTTGATTATCCTCGACTTGGCCATCTACATTTTTAGCTCCTTTTCTCTTTCGAGGATTTTTATCTTTGGAACCAATGGGCCTGCCACGCTTCATGCGTGCTTTAGATTCATTTACAATAGCAGGTTGTCCAACAGGGACATCAATTTTGATAGGAGCATTAGCAGCTGGAACATGTGATTTGGTCACTTTCTTTGGGTCAGTAAATGCGTCTGGCAACTGATTAGCTAACCTTTGTAAATGAATTATCTTTTGAACTTCTAGTTCACATTGTTTTGTACGAGGATCAAGTTGAGATAATGAAACTTCCTTCCAACTAATCTCTTTTTCCAACTGCTTCTTTTCTCCCCCTAATGTTGGAAATTTTGATTCATCAAAATGACAATCGGCAAATCGAGCCGTAAATAAATCTCCTGTTGATGGTTCTAGATATTTTATTATAGAAGGAGATTCATATCCAACATATATTCCCATCCTTCTTTGGGGACCCATCTTAGTACGTTGTGGTGGAGCAATAGGAACATATACTGCACTTCCAAAAATTCTTAGATGGGAGATATTAGGTTCCTGACCAAAAACCAATTGTAAAGGGGAGGACTTGAGATAACTTGTTGGCCTGATACGAATTAATGTTGCTGCATGCAAAATTGCATGTCCCCAAGCATAATTTGGGAGATTTGATCTCATCAGTAATGGTCTTGCAATTAATTGTAGTCGTTTAATTAATGATTCTGCAAGTCCATTTTGTGTATGAACATGTGCTACAGGATGTTCAATATCAATTCCAAGAGACATACAATACTCATTGAAAGCTTGTGAAGTAAATTCACCAGCATTATCCAAACGTATTCTTTTGATTGGATAATCAGGAAAATGTGCTCTTAATCTAATTAGTTGAGCAAGCAACCTTGCAAATGCTAGGTTACGAGAGGATAATAAGCAAACATGTGACCACCTTGTTGATGCATCAATTAAAACCATGAAATATCTAAATGGTCCACATGGTGGGTGTATCAGTCCACAAATATCCCCTTGTATACGTTCTAGAAATGTGAGAGACTCACTTTCTATTTTTGCTGGTGATGGTCGAATGATTAACTTTCCTTTAGAACATGCAGCACATGAGAAAACATGTGATTGTGGAATCTGTTGACTTTTCAGTGAATGTCCACATGAATTCTCAATTATTTTTCGCATCATAATAGTCCCGGGATGGCCTAACCGGTCATGCCAAATGTTAAATTTATTCTCACTTGTAAACTTCTGGTTTACAATAGCATGTGTTTCAATTGTGCTAATACGTGTGTAGTATAAGCCTGAAGAAAAGGCAGGTAATTTTTCTAGAATGCATTTCTTATCAGAAATTAAGTTTGTGATAACCAAGTATTCTTGATTTCCTTCATTTATTGTTTCAACATGATATCCATTTCTGCGGATATCCTTGAAGCTCAATAAATTTCTATTAGACTTGGTAGAGTAAAATGCATTATCAATATGTAATTTTGTTCCTTCAGGTAGTAATACATCAGCTCTTCCAGAGCCTTCAATGAGATTTATACTTCCAGATATAGTCTGAACATTGGCTTCTCGCATTACCAGAGAAGAGAAATATTTCTCATTTCTGAGTATTGTGTGAGTTGTTGCACTATCAACGAGACACAAATCTTCATTATTGATGTCAATAATGGTCATTCTTCATGAAAAAAAACATAGGAAAAGATTAAAAAGAAAACATTATTAATAAAAGAAAATATAATTTTATCATGAATAAAAACTCATAATTATATTTATTTTGGGGGTAATAACCTTACAAGTACAGAATTTATTGTGGTAGGTGAAAGAGCACACTTATAAGCAAAACATGAAAATATGCTTAATTATAGAAACTCAATTACATCAAGATGACTCATTTTTTAACACTTCCATCACCAATTAAGTGATCAATTCTTCCATCAGGATCGTCAAAGAAATCAGCAACATCCAAATGAGTAACATCCATGTTGCCATAATCAGAATCGCCTTCTTCTCCTACAAAATTTGTTTCCACCTTTGGCTCTTTGCCTTTATTTTTATTCTTATTCTTATTTTTCAGCGATTCTTGATAGAGGTCAACCAAATGCTTTGGCGTACGACAGGTACGAGACCAATGACCCTTGCCACCACAACGATAACAAAGATTTTCAACATGATTATTATTTCCACTAGATTCTTTTTGGTGATGCTCATCATTATTTGCCCACTTCTGGTGGGAACGACCACCTCCACGACCACGGCCACGTCCACGGCTACGCCCATGGCCACGACCACGACCCCGTCCACGTCCACGACCATGGCCACGGGTTGATTCAGTTGCCACTACATTCGCTTCTGGGAATGGAGTGGAGCCAGTAGGACGGGATTCATGATTCCTCATTAAAAGCTCATTATTTTGCTCAGCCACAAGCAAGCAAGAAATTAATTCAGAATATTTTTTGAAACCTTTCTCACGGTATTGCTGCTGCAGGAGCACATTGGATGCATGAAATGTGGAAAATGTTTTTTCTAACATATCTTCATCAGTGATCTTTCTCCACATAATTTCAGTTGAGAACTGATTCTAAACATTGCAGAATTATATTCGATCACAGATTTAAAGTCTTGTAAACGTAAATGCATCCAGTCATAACGAGCTTTAGGAAGGATTACAGTTTTCTGATGGTCATACCTCTCCTTTAAATTGTTCCAAAGAACAAGTGGATCTTTTACGGTCAAATATTCAGTCTTGAGCCCCTCATGCAAATGGTGACGTAAAAAGATCATGGCTTTGGCTTTATCTTGGTTGGATGCTTGGTTGCCTTCCTTGATTGTGTCTCCTAGACCATTGGCATTTAGATGGATTTCCGCATCTAATATCCATGATAAATAATTCTTTCCAATAATGTCAAGAGCCACAAACTCAAGTTTCGTGAGATTTGACATGATGATACTATCATATAAAAAGTTAAATGAAAATTAATATTAAGAGAATAGAATAGTTATGAAACAAATCAATGTGAATAAGAAAATGGAATAATTATAAAACAAACCATTATAGAATGATATAGAAATTTACCTTCTAGTTGATTAGCCTTACTACAACACCTTCCGATTACAAGAGCGCTTCGTGCTGATAACGTCTTATGAAATAGAACCAAAATGAAACCACAAAAGTAGAAAGATGAAGACAAGAGAATGAGAGAACTTTTGTATTTCTTCACTTGCATTACAACACAAATGACATGCCCTATTTATAGGCATAGTCTTACAAATAGGTTGCAATTGTTCTTAAATGACAAATAGTGGATAATCAATCCCATGAATGTGAATGGAGGTGAGTTACAAGAGTGAATGGGTAGTGGAGGAGTAATGGATGGTGGAGGTAGTGGAAGTTACTTGGAGAAGATGAAGAGGAAGGGGTAAATGGACATCCACACAATATTCATAACAGACCTCTTGTAGTCGTTTATTAAGCACTATAAGTGTTCAATTTCTTTGAAAACGCATCCTGTTGCGCTTCATCAGGGGAAATCTACATAAGGAGTTTCTTTTTCTTAAAAGAAATTGAAATCTTATAATGTCGTTTGGCATGACAGATTAAGGATGAGAGGTAGACATTGAGATTAAAAAAACTCACTGAAAAATATTTAGTATATATGATTGCTTATCAGTTAGGATTAGACAAACCCATATAGCTGGGATTGAAAAATATCATGGAGGGAGGTGATATTCTCCAATTATAGGTTTGCTCAATCCCAAATAACAAACAATCCCCTCATAATAAACACTCCTTTAATAATATTTTTCAATCACAATCCCAATTTCTACCCAAACAAAAACATAGTGCTTTCTCCCAAAAAAGCCACAGGAGGCATTCCCCCCAATTAAAAAAAAAAAAAAAAACCTCCCCCGACAAGATCATGCCGGAACTGCCGAACCCATCCTCTCCATTTTCTTTATTTTTCCCTTTCTTTTCTCTTCTTGCCCAACCGTGCAATCCCCATCACATATACAATCTTCTTCCCACCCACGGTCTCCAACACCCCCCCAGGAAAAAAAATTTTCATTATTTATGTCTTTTTATTAGGGCTTAGTGGAAGTTTTCTGCTCGCGTAGGTGATGTTGTTAATAAAAGAAACCTAACATTAATATATATATATATATATATAAAGTCAAAAAATAAATACTCCTCCGGTCCTAAATGTAAGACCCTTATACACACTAGTATAAGGGTCTTACATTTAGGACCGGAGGAGTATTTGTTTACTATTAAAATGAAAAGACAATTTTCCGGGGTTATGCTTGCAACTTGATATAATATATTGTTGCTTTTTCGCAAAACCCTGTCCAGTAGTGCACACTGAATTCTCAGCATGAAAATTGACATAAATAGGGTGAGAAGACTTCTTCAATGTCTAGTTGGTTAAGAAATAAAAAATAAGCAAGACTTCGTTTTCAATTTTGGAAGTTTTCCTGGTGGTTGATAATTCATTGTTTTAATATATAGATTTATATTAATATAGAAAATAGGGCAAAATAAATATGTACTCAAGTACACATATTGTGAAAATAAACTTGGCTTTAATTTCTTGGAAAAAAAGAAAGAGAGCAGACACATTGATGATCTGTAACTAAGTATTTAATTCGTACCTTCATCAACTAGATACCAATATCACGTGATAATATAATTGCTGAAATGCCATACAAGAGAACAAATTGGCTTCATCTTAAGACTAAAAAATTGGTTTCAAAAGTTGTGTAGATTTTTGTATTTACTAAGGCAACTGTTGCATCATTATATGTCCTTGCGCGCGCGCGCGCGCGCGGCCACACACACACACACACATATATCCCAGGTTGATTCCAAATAATATTTAGTACCATGCAATATTTTGATGTGAAACTAAATAAAGTATTTGATATATGTCTAAGATAATATTATTCTTTGTTTGGTAATGTTTTTTATTTTAACAACGGATAAGATAAAAATTGACTCCATTGCCAGAAATGTTCTTTAGTGAAAAATATAATATATTTAATTAAATATATTATAATATGTTAAGTTTTTGATAAAGATTTAAAGGATTAAGATGTAAATTTATCCTGAAAGTTTTTGTTCAAGAATGCTTAGCATTTGAATTTTTTTTTGGCGCAAATTTGCCTCTAAAATTTTAAATCATAGCAACTTTACTTTCTAATGTTAAAAATATTAACAGTCAATATTACTATTTTAACAGTTAATGTTATTTTTTGGGTTAAGGGTCAAAAATGCTTATGAAAATTACCAAAAGCTCACCCAACACCATAAAATTTTTTTGGATTCAAATCTATCAATCCAAGTTTAAAAAGAGGTCAATAATATCATTGCCGTTAATATTCATTTTTTTAGTAGTAGGACCCACAATTTTTTTAATGAAATTACTAAAATACCCCCAATTAAAATAAAAAAGTTAAGGGTCAAAAATACCCATGAACTTGCATTGAAAGTTCACAAAATATCATATAATTTTTAATGAAAGCATGAAAATACCCCGAATCTCAAAAGGCTATTGCATTAGAATGTGTTAGAGATTATTAATTATAATAAATTTTTATAATTAAAATAACTCGTGAAAAAAATTAAACTTAAATTGAATTGCTCTTTGAATATAAGTTATTTATATTCCCAATCATTTCTTTTAATAGGCATTATAGGTATCTTTTAAAAATAAGTTGTTTGTATCAACCACATATGAAGTTATGCTTATCCTCTAGTCTATGTTATCAAATTTAACGATTAATTTGAATTCTTTTTTACATTTATATTTAATTCTTTGAGAGAATTTAAAGCCACTTTTGATAATGAAACCCATTATTCTTAATAAAAGTACCAAAATATTCCTAGTAAAGGGGGAAAAAAAACAGAAACCACCATCTTCTTTTAACCTGCTGATGTTCCTTTTGGCTCATCTTTTTTTTAAGTAAAAAGCCCGTCTTTTTATAAGATGGATTCATATTCTTTATTTTAATTAAACTTTAGAGCGCCCTCATTTTTCCCCCGTAGAATTAAGTAATTTTTTTAAAATTGAATTAAAAATATGAAAAAAATCAAATGAATACTAATCAAAGGATTAAAATGTAAACATTTATTTTTTTTAACTTTATTTAACAATTCTCTGGAGTTAAACCACTCCGGGATAAGCAATAATGATGTTAAAATATAAAACATGATAAGTTACAAAAAGATATTTAATTATTATGTATAAATTTATCCTATTAAAATATTTTGAGCCATAACAATTAATATAATAACTATAACAATTTTCTGATTTTTATAAAAAAAGAAAAAATTGTTGCTCAAGAAAAAAATTTATTAAGAAGAATTAATAATCTTTTTTAATTATAAAGATTGGGAAATAAAAATTTATTATAATTAATAATCTCTAACACACTCTAATGGAATAACCCTTCAAGATTTGGATATTCTTGTACTTTTATTAAAATTATATGGTGTTAGGTAAACTTTTGGTATAAGTTCATGGGTATTTTTTATTTTTAACTTTTTTATTGGGGGTATTTTAGTGTTTTTATTAAAAAATAATGGGTCCCACTGCTAAAAAAAATAGATGTTAATGGTACTGGCATTATTGACCTCTTTTTCAACTTCCATTGGTAGATTTGAACCCAGAGAAAGTTCATAGTGTTAGGTGAGCTTTTGGTATATTTTTATGAATATTCTTGACCCTTAACCGTTAACTTCTTAATAGTATAAGATAAAATTGCTATGATTTTAAATTTTCATGATAAATTTGAATAAAAAAATTCTGAACACCAAGCACTTCAGAGTGAAAATTCCAGAGCAAATTTATAACTAAACCCAAATATAAATTCATCGACATTATGTCAAAAAACTGTTCATTTCAACGGCTCTGCGTTATATATCCCGCTTACTCCCTTCATTACTATGAGTTAAATCTACAAGAACATGAATATTCAAGTACGAACTAGAAAATACATTATATTATATTAATCAATTATTTGTTACAGCTGGAAGGCAAACAATGCTTTGTGCTTTCAAATTTGATTGGTGAAGAGCATTATAATTAAAACATTGGTTTAATTTATTCTCCATGGCCTCATCATAATGAAAGAAGACTAATCAGAACTCCTTTTTGTTTTATTTAATAGAGGCACAAGCACTAATCACTTGAAATTACAAGTGAAATTAAAATTATAACCACCTACTTACAAGAAAGTATTCATACTCCAAAGTAAATAAAATAGTAGAAATGCAAATGACACAACTTTTGCGGTTAGACCAAAATTGGGTCAACACGTAATTTTGAAACAATTTGAGTCGAAAGGGTAGTTATAAAATTTATGTTCGAAATTAAAAAAAAACTTAAAAATTCATGAAAAATAGAGAAAAATTTTTCAAGTTATACGTGAGGCTCATGAGTCCCCAAAAATCAATATGCTGCCTTTTTTGTTTGCCCCACTTTCATTCCATATATAAATATATTTCTTTTTAAATGTAGCTCTTTTAAAGGAAATATTAGATAGAAAAGAAGAGCCAATGTACTTTAGAGATGAGCGAGGTAACCCTCCTCTTCATCACGCGGCATCCGGATTACGTTGAACGTGTTCGTGAACTTTGAAAGAAATCAAACCTAATTGCCTTTAAATGAAACTCTTATAGTAATCTTCCAATACATGTTGCTTGTCCAAGGGGCTATGTTGAGGCGGTAAAAGAATGGCTTCAAGTAGAAGAGCCTAATACCAGATTTTGGCTGAATAATAAAGGTCAAAACATTCTTCACATTGCAACAGCGAGTGGACAAAACAATATGGTGAAATTCCTATTCAAACGTTCAGATTTGGAATAGTTTATAAGTAGCTTTTTAATCATAATTTGAGGAATATAATTATGTACGTGAGAGAAGTTTTCTCTTGGCATATGTAAAACAAGTTAAATAAACAGATCCAAATGATGCTGCATCTTTGGACTCTACTCCATCTTCACGGGACAAAAACATCAATGTGAAACTTGTGAATGATGAAGGTCTAATAACAGCTTGCGATATTGTTGAGATGCATAAGAAATTTCCAAAGATGACAATTCAAGGGGTACGCTTTTACGTACTCCATTTGTTCCTTTTTTGTAAGAAACAATTTATTTTATAGTGGTATTAAATATAAGAAATAATTCTTCTTTGTCTAAAATTTTAAACTAGTCTCTTCACTTTTACTCCTATTAAATATATGTTACTTATTATCTCTCTACAATAAATTTTCACTCGTTATCTCTTATGCACTCTCTTTACAAATGAGAGTATAATTAGAAAAATATGTATATATCTTATGCATTTATTGCTTTTAACTAAAATTTGACTATCATTTTAAACAGCATGATTTTATTATTAGTTGTTTCTTACAATAAATGACAGGGGGTATTTATCTATCCATCATATTTTTTTTTTCAAAGTGTGTTCATGTTGGAAATATTTTCAGTACTTATCATTTTGATGAGCATCCTAAACTCATCATATCTGGATCATTCATATCTCATTTAGATGGTTTGAATTTAATTTTTTATTTGCTCAAAATAATTATTTTAATATGTATAGAATCTAAAATAGAAATAATCTATTAACTATAATTTTTTTCAAAGAATATGTTTTTATTTAAAAATAATTAATTAAATGTTTTAAATCTGAATTGTTCAAATTAGATATAGATGGCATAGATCTGATGAGTTTAGGGCATTTATCAAGGTGATGAGCATTGAAATTGGTTCTGTTCATATTAGAGTGATGTAAAACGGGTAAGGAAGAGGAGGAAGAATAGTAGGCGAAGAGAGAATAAGAGAGATACTCAAAGAAGAAGAAATTCGATAGAGGAAATCTATCAAAAAGAAATTTGAAATTAATAAATCCTAAATTAGGTTTAGTTCCAACACTTTAATAGGTTCTGACAACACTGTATTTGTAAATAACAAGATATTTCTATAGAAATTTCTTATCTGTGATTTAGTAATTTCAAACTTTTTTTTCTAAGATTTTCCCAATTTAATATTCAATTCTCTTTTATAAAAAGTATACAAAATGATGTGTTGAGAATTATTTATAACCTCAATCCTAATCTTAGGAATTAAATATAAAATATTGTAAAAATTTTAAGAATTAAATGCCCATATTCGGACATATTCTTGACTAAAAATAGATAACAATATCCTAAAAATATAATAATAAGTAAAACGATTACAAGAAATCATACAAAACATTGTAGATCTTCAAATCTTCAAAAATCTTTCAAAACATTATAGATCTTGTTTGATTTGACTATCACGCAGGTTGTAGCACTAGTGATTTTAGTATCTGCAGGTGTCCCCTTCAAGAAGAACATGTTAGGGATACGTCCCGTAGAAAATAAAGATTTGAACATCAAGGACGCAGACAACAGTACACACACTCATAGTTGTGGCCATTCTGATAGCTACAGTGACATTTGCAACTGGTTTCACAGTACCAGGTGGGTTTTACTTTTCTGATGATAGAAACGTCCCTAATAAAGAAAGAGGCATGGCAGTTTTGGCTCATCATCGAAAGCTCTTCAAAACGTTCATGGTTTTCAATACAATCCCTATGTATTGTTCCACTTTTATCAGTACTATTATTCTTCTTTGGATGCATCTGGGTGATGGACTCCTAGCAATTCGAGCATTTTTACTTGCACGGCATTTCGTTATATTGGCTCTTATAACCATGCGTTTGGCCTTTACAGCTGCCACACATTTAGTTGTGAGCCTAAGATATCCATGCCACACTGTAAACTTCTTAAAAGAGCTTTATTGCTGGTCACGAGACCCTCTTCATACACACTGTCAGGGATCAAACCCTTAACTAGATGCTTAAAAAACCCAGCTAAGTGCTAATTGTGTTAGGCCACATGGTTTCATCCTGTTCCTTTGTGTTGTCATGCATGCTCTTTCCCCTTGGACTTCGTCTTCCCAATTTTTGTTAGGTTGCAGAAACTATTATTGTGATTGTTATTATTAGTTTTTCTTATGAAAGGAGGGATAATAGGGTTTATGACGTTAGTGAAATCTATCAAAACCATCAAAATGGTATTACCAACGACCAAGGTGCCTAAAGTCTCTTTGTGATTGAAGAACTCCAGAAGAAGGCTTTCTCAATAAGGTAGTGTTTTGTTCAATATTATTTTAGCTATATGTGTTAAACCAGTGCAATTATTTTGGACAGTAAACTTTTTTTAATTATTAGTTTCTAATAACAACCGAAATCAATAAAAATTAATTGGATATTATTATTATCATTGTTGTTATTGTCCGAGTTTATTTTAAAATTGATAGACTGTTACTTTTTTTATTATTTTAAATTTCAGATGCTCTGACGCAAGGTGTTATATCTACAATGTCATCATCAAGCTTCAAAGAAGAGGCAAATGAAGAGGTAACTGCAACTGGTATAGAAAGTGTAAGAGAACTTAATCCTATATATACCAATTTTTACCAACTAGTATTGAGCAAGGTTGACCAAATTAAAACAAGGAAAACAAGACCTCTTCACTTTCTACACTAATTGTTATTATTTGTAGAAAGCATATTCTATATCTATACACAGAGACACACATCGGTGACTTTTGCAGCCGAGGTAAAAAGTTAACAGCACTATCCCTTATGTAGAAAAGTGATAGAAATCCAGAGGACAATTATTTCAAATATTTTGCATGGCATTCAACTTCTAATAAGCACATGGGAAAGAAGACAAATAAAAAAATATTGTATAAGAAGGCTTCAAATTAATTCTTTTTATTTTTATTTTCTATGTAACATATTATTTAAAATAGTCATTTTTTGTATTTAATATGTTATTAGGAATGTTTGATGTATTAAATATATTATTTTAGAAATATGATTTGGGAAATAGGAATCTCAAGAATATTATCTAATATCTAATATCTTATTATTATGTCATTTGACAACTCATATTACCTAATATGAGTTGCCAAATGTGAGCTTTATTGAAAGTCATGGATGATAATTTTATTCGACAAGTATTTACTTGTGTTTTTTGTATTTGTGATAAAATAGGGTTAGGTTTCAAGGGTTTAATCAACTCTTTGTGAAGCCTTTTTAAAGCCAAGGATCCAGAGACAAGTTTCTCTAAAGTTTTAACTAATCAATTTTTATTATTTTCCAGTCTCTTTCAATTTGTATTTCTTAGATTCCTAGAGGGATCCGTATCAAAAAGCCACTAAGAAAAACATTTTTTTAGCATTGATGTGAGTCAAAAAATTGCAAAGAATGAGTTATTTTGAGTTAATAAACTATAGAAACTAAATTGTTTTTGAGAGAATCATAATGAGGTCTTAATAAAAAAATAATTACTAATAAGTCTCAATGATAAGTGAGAAGTTGTCATTTTATTGTATACTAAAACTTGTCATTATAAGTTGATCTATTGTCGCCTGGACATTTTAGTAATTATGTTCCTTTCTTAAGATTTTATAGCAATTCTTTTTTCTTCTTCTTTTTTAAATGGAAGGGGTGGTTGGGATGCACTACAACCGCTCTATTGTTTTGTCAGGAGTTTGGATAGCACTACTTACTATAGATTTTGTTATGTTGCTTCTCATGACTTTAGAAAAGAGCCCACATTTCAACATTTTACATATAGAAATATAAATACTTTAATACATAATTGACTATCAGTGACACTTCAAGTTGTCATCACCACTTAAAAGTTACAAATATCTTAAGAGAATATTGCCCCTAAGCCAACATTACGAGCTAGCTTTGTTTTGTATAATTTTCCCCACAAGGCCTAGGATGCAAAGAACCACGAATTCATGTGTCATGTAAAATAGAGTTAATAATTTGTTCGGTAAAGATGCATCTACCACCTAGATCTCATTTCTCAAGTACTTCCAGTATTCTGATTTTTTTTTTAACGGTGCATTCAGCACCCTAATATTATTTTTTTTTAGTTACATCAAGTATATATCCTAATATTTAAGGAGCTCGATGAATATTTTTTTCTAATTTATTCAGTGATATTTGAACGGGAGAATATTCAAATTTAAATAAAAAAATTATTAGATATATTTTACTTCTAGTTTAATTGATGATTTATAAAATGTATCTCAATTGACACAATATTATTTGTAGTATATAATTAAAATTTAAAATGAATGGATTGTTAAATCTTAGTACTAAAATACACGGGTTCGGCTTGTCTCCGTGCCTTTCCCGTTCGCCGCCCCCCGCTGCTGCAAGATGCCAACGTTTTAACTCAGAATGGAGAGATTGGACGTGTGAATTGAATGAATCAAAAGCAGCAAAGGTCGCAAGAGAGAGAAAAAATAGCCAACCTGGATTTTTTTCCCTACTGGTGGATGTCTAATACCATTAGGAAATAAATAAAAAATTATTCAACACTTACTAATTTTACTTTATTCAATTCAGTATATTTAATAAAAATTAAAGATTGAATATAAACGACTACTTTTAGTCCTTAGTATAGGACACAGTTGACTAATTTAGAAAGATTAAAGAAGTTACTAAATAATTTTAAATATTTATATTTATCGTTTTTATATAAACTAATTTGTCTCACTTATAAATTGATATATAATTTAATGATTCACAAGTATTCTAGAGAGATTGTAACATCTACTTTAACTATTCCATAAAGGTTAATTAATTAGCTCTTAAACCACTAAGTCAGGTTTGATTGTAGGATAAAAGGATATTTTTCTTAAACTCTTTATTAATACTTCTCCTAAACACAAGGGTTGATCATGTATCAAGGGTGATATTTTTCTGAAAATTTTTAAAATTTTTTTTAATAACTTACAAAACAACCTGCTCAGTGGTTCAAACATCCAATTAATTTCCTGGCTCAAATATCGATGAGCTAGTTCTACAAAAACCGCTAATATTTAACGTCATAGTAATAGCTAAACATTTATCTACCAACATGCAGCCATCAAAGGTGATGACACTTACCTGCTAGCTATATAGCCATCATTTCCCTTTTTATAGAGATATATACAGCCCATAAGTACTTTACATAATTACATATAATTATATATAAGAACATAGCCTTACTTAACTATAAGAATATAACTAGAACATCCTAAATAAACTTGATGACCAACAAATTAACTTCTCCAGCTTCCCAACTTCCTTAATTTTTAGCAAACACCATGCTCTTGCCCTTTGAGCCACTAGCCTTCGCTGTATGTCATAGATGAAAGGGAGGGGATTCCAGGAATCTTAATAGTGGCAACAATCACTCATACAATTATACACAGCTCATAAATGCATGCAAAACAAGCCATATTCATAGCACTTGCAACTAAGTATAAATAGTGATGCTCAAACACTATAAGCTTTGTATACAGATATAATCAACGGTGCTCATGCATCTCACGATTTACAAACAGATATAATTAACGATACTCATGCATCTCACACTTTGCTCATAATTGAGTATTGCTCTACGAGCTCAACGCAAAGTAACTTCCATATACCCAAACCTAAGTACAGCTTTACGAGCTGAACGCAAAGCAATTTCCACATACTCATACTTGAGAATAGCTCTACGAGCTCAATGCAAAGCAACTTTCACATAATCATACCTGAGTACAACTTTATGAGCTCACAATAGTTCATCACAGAACATATCCACCATATATTTATTAAAAAATATAGGCACTATGGCACAAACAGACATGCAAACCTATTGCATAAGTATATGAGAGGGAAAGAGTCACTACCTAGAGTCCTTTCTTCTAGTTTACCTTGTCTAAATTTCTTCATTACTGGCTTTCTTGGTGGGCTTGAGAAATATCAAATCCTATAATGTAGGTTCATATATAAATGGGTCAATACTTAATCCATTTATTTTTTATTATCAAAATATAATCTCTCGTGACCTATTAATGAACTCTATTCTTTTTATTTAATAGTTGGTCTAATTTTTTTTATTCAAACCATTCTTTTTAGAGGGTTTCCTTCCTTAACTCAATCCATACATTTACTTTACCTAGTAACTGGTCATCTTAGTCAAAAATATTATTTTTGTTATTACATCTAAGAATGTTGTCGTGTCCCTTTTCTATGCCGACAACACTTTTATCAAATGATTGGTGGTCAGGAGCAAAAACATTATGTTTAAAGACATTTGAAGTGTCTTCCCTGTTTGATTAAAGCTGACCAGACAAAACAAGGGAAGATGGTTTATAAAACTTAATCCTCTCATAAAACCTCTAGCAATATTTTCAAATCTATTCACATATCCTTTCTAGTATTTAATATCTAAACACATACTTAAATCTCTTGAGCTTTTCCAACCCCATTCAACCTTAACGTTAAATCTGGAAAAAATTTCAGAGTTGAGATTAATTCTTAAATCTTCCTCCAATTAGAAATCAACTCAAACTTTATATTCTTAAACTTCTATCCCAGCTTCTAAACTTCCAGAGTTTTCGTTTCATTTATATCCAACAACATACAACCAATTATCATTTTCCTAATCTCTAATATTGTGTTTACAAATTTTATGCTTATTCTGGAATATTTTCCAGATTTTTTAAAAACCACATCCAATATTCAAAACTCAAGTTCAGCGCATCTCAACACATCATACGTTTCTTTCTTGCCCTCAATGTGTGTGTGTGTGTATGTGTATATACCACTTTTTCACTTCCAATACTTAAATCCATTCCCCTCATTCTCTATCATGGCCCAAGACGCCATGGTGAGAGAGGGCCACGATAACAGGATCCATGAGGAGGGAAATGCGCTAAGGCACAGTACACGTGTCAGGCGTCCTACCTAGAATATACAAGAATAAAAGTTGTTATTGAGTGGAGGGAGGTGTGGAATATTTGTGCATGATCTAACTCTGGCTCTCCCTCTCTAATTCCCAAATTTCCTTTCTGTTATCTCTGTCTGGACCCTTGTGGTTATTTCTTTATCGCTTCCTTGCTTCTGTTATTTTCAGATCATATCCATTATAGTTGCTGCATTTCTGTGTCTAGATTGCTGTTATTGCATATTGGTGATAGAATATCATTATCAATACATCTAGATTATTATCCATTTGTGTTTGTTTGATAAATATATACATAACATTTGGTGCTTTCATTGAGAGCGGTCACGGTGGCTGAAGCAACTCGATTTAAGGATGTACAAGTTGAGGTGAAGAGCTTGAATGAGCAGATTTATCATATTGAGGTATCCTTGAACGCCCAACTAAAGCAACAGGAGAAGAACACTACAGATAAGATTGAGCAGGTGGTAGCGAGTCAGAATTCACAGTTGGATCGAATTGAGGCTGCCATTGAAGCCTTCACTTGAGCACCCGCTGGCCGATTAGAGAAATTCGAGGTGACACTGATCAGAATGAGCAGAGACGTCAAAATAGAACTAAAATATCAAACATTTGAGTCAAATGGTGTTTGCTGGTAGTATAAGGTAGGACCCAGGGTCTAGTTCGGGGGCTCGAGCTCGAGCCACCAATCAAATTTGTCTAAACAGGCAAAGGTTGATTTCCTAAAATTTGATGGGACCGATCCATCAAATTGGATATTCCGTGCAGAGTAGTACTTTGATTATTACGGGACCCCAGATTCGCATCAATTAGTGTTAGCAGCTATTAATATGGAAGGTGATGTTATTCTATGGTTCCAACTACCCCAAAAGACTAGGGGGATCCACAATTGGGCTACTCTGACGCGGGTAGTGGAAACCGAATATGGGCCTTCACTACTTGAACAACCCAGGACTAAATTGTTTAAACTGATGCAAACCGGTCCAGTGGAGGAGTATTGTCGACACTTCATAACCTTGGCAAACCGCACTGAAGGCCTTTCTAAAGAAGCCCTTATTGACTACTTTATGGGCGATCTAAAACTAGAGATATAGTGTGAAGTGGTGTCCTGTTGCCCACACGTTGCATAGGACAATCAAATTGGCCAAGCTGTACCAGTGGGAGGATAGTAGAGCCAGCGTGACAAGGTCACGGAATCAATCTATGGTGATTGGGGTGGGAGCAGGAATCTGGGAGTTTCAGTTGCGGGGAGTGCGGCAAAGGCTAATCTGCCGCCCTTATTACCTACCCCGAATGTGAAGCCGCTATTTGCAGTAAAGAAAATGTCGCCAGCAGAGATGATGCTCCGAAGAGAGAAAGGACTTTATTATAACTGTGATGCCAAGTTTTCACCAAGCCATCGCCGCCCAAAGAAACAATACATGCGAATCATGAGTGATGAGACAGATGAAGGACTGGGCTTAGAAGAATTGGTGAACGCTCAGGAAGCAGGGCTCGAGTTAGATGGTAAGGGGGCTTCGCTTCATCATCTGTCCATTCATGCTTATTGGGAATCACCAGGAAAAGCTACCATCCATTTTAAAGGGGTGATTGAGGTTAATACGGTGCAGATTTTGCTTAATGGAGGGAGTTCGGACAGTTTCATACACCCATGAATAGCCCAACATTTGAGGTTACCAGTAGAGTAGACTTGAAATGTTAAAGTAATGATAAAGGATGGTAATGCTATGAAGGGGGAAGGACTGATTAGGAATTTTTCAGTACAAACTTAGGGGTATACCTCAAATTTCCTACATATGTGTTGGCAATTGCAAGTTCAGACCTGGTCATCGGCAGCTCCTGGCTTACAACACTGAGACCACACATTGCTAATTATACTATGGGGGAATCGTATATCAAGTTTTACATAGAAGATAATTTTATTACCTTACGGGGTACTAACGACACTGTGGTGACTCAGGCTAGATTTCATTAGCTACAGAGGATGATTCACACTGATTTAGTCAAGGAGTGTTTCATGCTCCACTTACACAAGGTGGAAGAGAGTCAAGAATCAGGGTGAGGAAGTGCAGGGGAAAATTTGCCTCCAGAGATACAAAAGATGTTACAAAGGTATGACCGTGTATTTGCTAAACCACAAGGGCTGCCACCCACTCAAGATCACGAACACAAGATAGTGTTACGGGAAGGTAGGGGCCCAGTAAAGGTACGTCCTTACAGGTACCCTTTTTCACAAAAGGTTGAAATAGAAAAGATGGTGTCGGAATTGCTGCATGAAGGGTTGACACAACCCAGTACAGCTCTTTTCTCTGCTCCTGTAATTTTGGTTAAGAAGAAGGATGGGACATGGAAGTTCCGTGTTGACTATAGAGCCTTGAATGCTATGACGGTGAAGGATTCCTTCCCTATGCCTACTGTAGATGAATTGTTGGATGAGCTAGGTGGTTCAGTATTTTATTCCAAATTAGATATGACATTGGGGTATCACCAGATTTTGATGAAGCCTGAGGACAGAGACAAGACTGCGTTTTGAACTCACCAAGGACTTTATGAAGGGCTTGTAATGCCATTTGGTCTCTCCAATGCACTAGCTACTTTCTAGGCCTTAATGAATTCAGTTTTTAAACCTTTCTTAAGGAAGTTTGTTTTGATATTTTTTGATGATATATTGATTTATAGCTTTAATTGGCATCAATATTTGCAACATATAGAAGAAGTTGAGAGTGATGGAGATACATTAGCTTTTTGCTAAGATGTCAAAGTGTTTCATTTGGATGAACCAAGGTTGAATATTTGGGGCATGTCATATCAGTGTTAGGGGGGAAATGGATCCCCTGAAGGTGGTGGCACTGTTACAATGACCAGTACCAGAGAATGTTGCTCAACTACGGGGTTTCTTGGGTCTTTCTGGCTATTACTGTCAGTTTATAAGACAGTATGTGAGTATAGCCAGCCCACTGACACGGTTGTTCTAGAAAGATGGGTTTACATGGACTAATGAATCGCAAGAGGCTTTTGAGAAGCTTAAAGAAGCTTTGACCCATACACCCATCTTGGCACTGCCAGATTTCAATAAAACGTTTGTGATTGAGACTAATGTGTTAGGTAGCAGAATTGGGGCTGTGTTAAGTGAGAATGGACACCCAATAGCTTACTTTTCCAAAACAAATTTCTCCTAGGATTCATGCACAATCTACATATGTCAAGGAATTATATGAGATCACTCAGGCAGTGGCTAAATTTCGTCATTATGTATTCGGTAGTATTTTATAATTAGGACTGACCAAGAGAGTCTGAAACACTTACAAGGGCAAGTCATACAAACTCCATAGCAAGAGTCTTATTTACTTACACTAATGGGCTACAATTTTATGATAGAATATAAACCAGGGAAAACTAATAAAGTAGCAGATGCTTTGTCTTGTGTCACATGCATGGCTTTGGTTCAGGTGCAGTCAAACTGGTTGATAGAGATCACTCAGGGGGTTCACTCCTCAGAATGAATTCAGGGATTAATCACACAATGCATTAATGATCCCCTTTCCATGCCTGAGCACTTGGTTAAGAATGGTCTACTGTTCTAGAAAAACAGAGTGGTCATACTGCATGAACATATTGATTTGGTTTAGAAACTGTTGAAGGACTTTCATGAATCCATAATAGGAGGTCACGCTGGAGCATTTTGAACTTTCCAAAGAATTCTGGCATTGTATTACTGGCCTAATGTGCCTAAAGATGTTGCTCAATTTGTCAAACGTTGTCTGGTGTGCCAACAAGCTAAGCCTTTGTAAACGCATCCTGCCGCTCTTCTCACTCTTTTGCCCATTCTCAGTAATATATGGGAGGATATAGCAATGGATTTCATCACCTCATTGCCTGTCACTAAAGGTTTCTTTGTTATTTTTGTGGTGATTGATAGGTTGACTAAATTTTCTCATTTCATGCCTTTAAAGACAAACTTCATGAGCCAGCAAGTCGCAGAGGTTTTTATTCAGACTGTTGTTAAGTTACATGGGTTCCTTCAGTCTATCGTGTCTAATCGTAACAGGGTCTTTATTAGTTCTTTTTGGAAGAATTTGTTTAAGCTACATGGCATCGAACTTCGTATGAGTTCCTCTTACCATCCCTAGACCAACAGTCAATCAGAGGCTCTTAACAAGACTCTTGAAATGTACCTGCGATGTTTTGTCTTTGATTGCCCAAGACTGTGGGTTAAATATTTACCATGGGTAGAATACTCATACAACACCGCTCATGACACAACAATTGGGATGACACCGTTTAAGGCAGTCTATGGTCGCGACCCACCTCATTTATTGCCAATAGAGCCAGGGGATGGTTTGCCTCCTCATTTATTTCACCAACTCCAGCAGCGAGATTATATACTGTCTTAGTTGAAAGATAATCTACTTAAGGCCCATAATAGGATGAAGCGTTTTGCTGATTCAAGGCGCTTAGAAGTCCATTTCGCTATCGGTGATCTGGTTTTTGTCAAGCTCCAGCCATATCGTCAACACTCAGTTGCGTTAAGGAAGCATCATAAGCTAGCCTTAAGATATTTCGGGCCTTTCCCTATTGGACAGAAGATTAGGGAGGTGGCCTACAAACTGTGACGCCCAGAGACTGCTCGAATTCACCCAGTATTTCATGTCTCAATGTTGAAGCGCTGTGAAAATCCTAAATCTGCTCCATATATTCCCCTGCCGTTACTCACTGAGCTGGAAGGGCCTCTTCTACAACCAGTCCATGTTCTAAACAAGCACTCTATCAAGCACCGTGATCAGTGGGTTCGACATGTTCTGATTTAATGGGATGGGTGTCCAGAACCTACATGGGAATTTTTTGATGATATCCATGAGTCTTATCCCACATTTAACCTTGAGGACAAGGTTGCGGCCTTAGAGGGGGGCAATGTCATGACCCAAGATGCCATGGTGAGAGAGGCCCGAGATAACAGGATCCATGAGGAGGGAAATGTGCTAAGGCAGTATATGTGTCAGGCTTCCCACCTGGAAGATACAAGAATAAAAGTCGTTACTGAGTGGAGGGAGGTGTGGAATATTTGTGCATGATCTCACTCTGGCTCTCCCTCTCTGATTCCCAAATTTCCTTTCTGTTATCTCTGTTTGGACCCTTATGGTTATTTCTTCATCGCTTCCTTGCTTTTGTTATTTTCAGATCATATCCATTGTAGTTGCTGCATTTCTGTGTCTAGATTGCTTTTACTGCATATTGGTGATAGAATATCGTTATCAATACATCCAGATTATTATTCATTTGTGTTTGTTCCATAAATATATACATAACATTCTCCCAAAAACCCAAACACCAACAACAGCTCTTTTAAACTGAAATGAAAATACAATGTGCTTCCTTCATTTCAGATTTTAAAAACTCAGTTCCCATGTTCAAAAGCCAAAACACCCACCTTCATGAATATAAGTCCATGTTTTGGCTGTCAAGAACTAGAAAACTAAAGCAAAAACAAACAAATACAGCATTATAGTATCTTTCTAATCCCCTTTAACAGCATCACAACACGCATGAGGAAAGGAGTTCAAATTCTGCTCCCCGTTCAGTCGCATTATCCGCTCACCGAAAGAAGAAAACGACATGCAACCCAACATACTCACATGCAATGAGATTTTCACTGTTATGTGTCTTGATTTTCATAGACTCTTAGCTATAAATTCAAACAACCTTCTTTCCCCTGTTTTGGCCAACCAAAAACAGAGCAAGAAATCCACATGCAACCCCCACTATTAACATGTAACACCGAAACTTACTTACACAAACTTTAATATACTTGTTCTTGTCATTATTTCATTTGATTTCCCCCCATTTCATCATTACCCAGAAATTTTATTTTCCATCAACTCTTCAATCATGAGGAAAATGGAGAAAAGAAGGATAGGAGAGTGATCAAAATGCTCACCTTAATAAAAAATCACAACTACATGTATGCTTCACCGCCTCCGATCGCTTCTCCGGCTTCTTAACTCTCAGTCTCGCCTCTTTCCTTCTCTGGTTGCCCACAGGCCACAAATGAAGAGGGGGAAGTAAGTTCTGATGGGTTATTATTTGAGGAAACACCTGTGGTATATGTGGGAGTTGAAAGAAATGACCATTATACCCTTCATTTCCTTCCTTTCTTTCATTTCCACCCTTTCTCCTCTTTTTCTGAGATATAAAATATATCCAGAAATTATTTCACAATATTTTATATGAATTTTCCTTACCCAGCTTCTTTGACCCATAAAATAGTTTCTCTAAAAATTTTGGGTCAAAAGTCAACTCCTAACTATTTTTCCTTGAACTTTCTTAGAAAATAGCCATTAATTCTAGAAATTAATCCTTAACCCATTTTAAAGCCTCAAGTTAATTCTTTATCACTTAAAATAATTTTCCTCAAATTTCCAAATTAATTAGAAGCCTCTAAGTATTTTTCTTAGAATTATCTAAGAAATTAAACCATTTTTGCATTGAAAATAACTTTAAAATTATTTAAGCCACTGTTGGAGAAATAAAATTTTCCATAAAATTTTTAAGCCCTCAAAGTTAATATTCTACAATTTTTCCCATTTTCATCTAGGCATTGAATAATTTTAATGAATTTTCTTTTCTACTCTTTCTAAGTAAAAGAATTCAGGGTGTTACAGAGATCATGAAACATATATTATAATTAATTAATTTAGTAACTTTTTTAATCTCTTCAAATTAGTTAATTAATCAATTAGATTTTATATTGAGGACCAGATCATATAATTTACATTCTTACATACAGATCTCTATATCACACTTACTTGATATCCTAACTCATTACATCATTTTGTGGATACATCAAGTTCTACGTATTTAAAGGCATACTCAATTTGAGTTGAGTTAGGAACAACCTAAGTCAGAGCAGACGATCACGGTTCAAAGCAAAAAGTTCCACTATCTTTAAAATTTTAAATGCTCTGATATCAAACTCAACCATATGATGACTTGCTGGAGCTATATTAAATGCGTAGCTCTCAAGCAAAAGATATAATGTGCTTGTGCTAGAGTTACCAAACTTTAATTAGACCACAGATAATAAGGAATAGACTTTGTAGATCTCCCATGCAAAATTTCAACCAAAACAGAGATCAAATCACTACTCAACTTCTTTCGAGCAGATCACAACCAATACAAGCAGTAGTGTACAAGATGTGTTCCAATTTTCATGCCTAATCTAGGGAAGGTATGAAGATCGAATTAACAATCCCACTACTCAGATTCAAGATCTGTACGGTTTGCACAACCCCAAAAAATTTCAGGTCAATTGGATCACAAATCACCATCTGATCATCAACTTGATCAAATCGCTCAGACAACCAATAGCAAACATGAATCTCTGTTCGCAAAAATTCTGAGAAATTTAGAGGATTCCGATGGATAATCTGACCATCCAAAATGAAGTTCAGCGTGTCTAAAACCTCCACAAATCATTCAACTGAATCCAACAAGGGACCCCCTTCCAATCGTCACTTTCATCTAAAGGTGTGAAATTAGATTGATCTATATACTTTTGTAAATACTTGCTTCAGCTTATATGCATTAGCTAGTGGCCTTCAAGAAAGTTTCTATCCATTTTAAGTTGATCTATCATCTTTGATACCACATGTGAGGTGCCACAACAGAATTATGTAGAAGAAGAATCATACCGGGAAGAATGCACTAATTTGCTTAACATATATATATATATATATTTAGAACACTGCATTTGTACAACATGTAACACACGTTCACCAAACTCTCAAGTCAAAACCCTTTTATGATACTTGACAATCTTAAAACAACTTACTGATTACGATAAAACGATTACTCAAACATGACTTACGTGAAATGAGTCTCCTCAAAGATTAGAACCACAACAATATTACAATTTAAGTACCCTTATAGAAGTCGTCAATAATTAATAAAGCGTGTGTGTGTGTATCTCATACGGCTCATGCACGCACACGCACAAATAAGTTGAAACAACTACTGGACTAAAGAAGAGCATCCAAAGGTTGAAAACCATAACGGATAGTCGCATCCCAAATTTCATGGAGACTGAAAGTAACAGAGCCACATTTATGTACATTCCATCCAAGGCATGTACTATTCCAGCTATACGCCAAGCACTCATTGCTCTTCTTGGAAGCCAATTCTTCAATTATTGGAAAATGAGATTCATATATACAAAATTAAAACATTAGGTATTATTAAGCATTGATGAATATATTGAGGTGTCCATAATTAAACTATATGTTTGAATCTAGATGCATATTAGTACTGACCTCACAAGAATGCTTGTTCTTGATTGAAGGAGGAGCCTTCATTGCAGGAGTATAGTGGTAGAAGCAATTTGTTCGCATTTTCTTTAGAGAAAACTGAGAAAATAGAATGAATAATGAGCCTTTTGGTGCTTTCATCTGTTCATCTTCATTCCATCCATCTCCCACCAACCATATCTGCAAATTGTTATTATATCATCCTAATAAAGGGGGAAAAGTGAAATAAAACTTCAACAATATCAATCAGTAGTAACAGTGTATTGAAGTTAAAATTTCACCATATGCATTCGCCTTCTTCTCATAAGAAGCTGTTGAAAGTGCAAAGTACTATAAGCTCAGCCACGAACCAGGATGAGGTGGGCTACAATGGGCTGAACGATGAGGTGGGACCATGATGCAGTACTCGTGAAGTAGGCTTACATGGAAAATACGGAAGGAGTGACGATATATCTGTTAGAAGAAAGAGAGAGGTGTGGATTATGTGAATTAGGTCTTTGCTCTCCCTCTGTCTGGATGTTCTCCTCTCTGAATATTCTACTCTTTTCCTCTCTAATAGTTTCTTCCTTTCTCTGACTTTTCTGTTATCTTGTGGCTTTGATGCTTGTATCTGGATATATTATTGCTATGTTTTGATGTTATACATATATAATAGATCCAGATTTTACATTCATTGTCTGTGTGGTTGTTTATTTTAATCAAGAACATTCCATTTGGTGCTTTCACTGACCAATGACTGTCATGGCAGAAGCTACATGTTTCAAGGACATACAAGCTGAGGTGAAAAATGTGCAGGTTGAGGTGAAAGCGTTAGCTGAGTATATGGATCAGATGGAGAAATCCACAAAGGAAAGAATGGATGGCATTGATGCTAATAATAACGCGTGGTTTGATCGATTAGAATCGAATTTAGATATTATAATGAATACTACTTAGCCTCGTTTTGACAAATTGGAAATATCGATCAAGAACTTGAGCAGGAATCTAAGCTCCCCGAATTGTCAATCTGAGATATTGGGTGAGACTTCACCTATTGGTGCAGGTTCTTCCTAGGCCGGCCACTCTGGTTCTGCAAAGACCATTAAACTCGACTTTCCAAAGTTCAGTGGGGTGGACCCGACTATGTGGATTTTTCACGCCAAACAGTACTTTGAGTACTAGCATACGCCCGATATACAGAAGATCATCATCGCCTCTGTGAATTTCAAAGTGAGATGGTTCCGTGGTTTCAAATGCAGCAGAAGGCAATGTTGATTACCAGTTGGCATTCTTTGACCCATGCTAAAGAAAATAGATATGGCCCATCTCCATATGATTAGCCTCAGGTTTGGTTATTTAAGCTCTTGCAGACAGTGTCAGCTAATGAGTATTGCAAGGAATTCTTAACCCCAGCCAATCGGACCAAAGGCGTCTCTGACGAAGTACTGTTGGACTGTTTTACCGGTGGCTTGAAACTAGAGGTCAGATGTTATGTAGTTAGTTAAAGACCATATAATGTTACACAACTATCAGGAGGATTGTATTACAAGAAGGTGTGGGGCCGGTGAAAGTGTGCCCTTATCGGTATCCTTTTAGCTAGAAGGATGAGATTAAAAGGATGGTCACTGAGTTACTTCAAGATGGGTTGATTCAACCTAGCACTAGCCCGTTCTCTGCCCTTGTTATATTAGTCAAAAAGAAAGATGGTACGTGGCAGTTTTATGTTGATTACCCAGCTCTTAATACGGTCACGATCAAAGACTCTTTCCCCATACCCATTGTGGATGAATTGTTAGATGAATTAGGAGGCTCCACTTATTATTCTAAACTGGACTTACGCTCTGGGTACCATTAGGTACTGATGCATACTGATGATAGAGAAAAGACAGCTTTCCAGACCCATCAAGGTTTATATGAATGGCTTGTCATGCCCTTCAGATTAACAAATGTGCCAGCCACATTTCAAGCTCTTATGAATTTAGTTTTTTGACCATTCCTACGTAAATTTGTGTTGATCTTCTTTGATAATATCTTGGTTTACAATACTGGTTGGGAATAACATTTGCAGCATCTGGAAGAGGTTCTAAAATTAATGGCTGCCAATCATCTTTTTGCTAAAATATCTAAGTGTTCTTTTGGCCGCACCTCTGTGGAATATCTGGGACATGTTATATCGTCCAAGGGAATTGATATGGATTCCACCAAAATTTCTGCCATTCAACAATGGCCCCACCCTGTACTGTTACCCAGTTGAAGGGCTTCTTAGGACTATCTGGTTATTATAGATGTTTTATTCACCATTATGCAGAGTTAGCCTGCCCGCTGACCAAATTGTTACAAAGAAACTCCTTTCACTGGACCGAGGAAGCCCAACATGCTTTTGACCAACTAAAGTTGGCCTTGACTACAGCCCCTACATTGGCACTACCGGATTTTACACAGCCATTCATACTAGAGACTAATGCTTAGGGAAAAGGGATTGGCATTATACTGCTTCAGGGCAAACACCCCATTGCTTATTTTTCGAAGCAACTATCCCCGCGATTACAAGCTCAATCAACATATGTTAGGGAACTGTATGATATTACTCAAACTGTCTCAAAGTTTCAGCACTATCTCGTTAGGCATCGCTTTGTCATTCGGACTGATCAAGAGAGTTTGAAGCATTTGGGTGGGCAAGTAATCCAAACTCCAGAGCAGGAGGCATTTCTACCTAAACTGATGGGGTATGATTATACCATTGAGTATAGGAGAGGCAAATCAAACATTGTCACTGACTCTCTATCTCTCGTTGACTGTATGGCGATGGTGCAGATTTCTTCTTCTCTTATGAATGACATTTTATCTGATTTGCAGTCCTACCCTATTGTGCAGGAGATGATAAAGCACCATTTGTAGAACCCCTCATTTGACTCTGATTACAAGTGTTAGGATGGTTTATTATATAAGAAGCATAGGCTGGTGATTCCTGCTACTGCCACATAGATTATTAGGAAGTTATTGATTGAGTTCCATGCCTCTCCCCTTGGTAGTCACTCGAGTACCTTGCGTACTTACCACAGAATGGCTGCTGTTTTCTACTGGCCTTGCATGAAGTCTAATATTCAGGACTTTATGAAACAATGCCTCACCTGTTAACAGGCGAAAGGTTTGCAAACTCATCTTGCTGGTCTCTTGTCTCTGTTGCCTATCCCTGACCAAGTCTGGGATGACATTGCTATGGATTTTATTACTGCCTTGCCTCTAGTATGTGGTCATTTTGTCATTTTTGTGGTGATTGATTATCTTTCTAAATATGCCTACTTTATGCCTTTGAAACAATCTTATAATAGTCAGCATGTTGCCGAGGCTTTTATACATTCTGTTGTTAAGTTATATGGGTTCCTAAAGACTATTGTTTTCGATAGGGACAAGGTTTTTTTAAGCACGTTTTGACACCATTTGACTAGTTTGCATGGCACTAAGTTGAATATGAGTTCTTCTTACCATCCTCAATCAGATGGCCAATCTGAGGCTTTGAATAAGTGTTTAGAAATGTATTTGAGATGCTATGTATTCAACTACCCTCGACACTGGTTGGACTATCTCCTATGGGTCGAATTTTGGTATAATACCTCTGATCATATAGCGATTGGGATGGCACCGTTTAAAGCATTATACAGCAGAGATCCCCCATCAATTCTTCCTGCTGTATTTTCCTCAGAGGTTTCCACAGATGTTATGGCGTAGCTGCAACTCTGTGATGCTATTTTATTGCAGTTAAAGCATAATCTGGGGAGGGCACAACTACGAATGAAGAAATTTACTGATATAAACCTCATGGAATCACATTTTGAAGTGGGTGATTTTGTTTTCGTGAAACTTCAATAGTATAGGGAAAATTATGTGGCTTTGAGAAAACATCAAAAGCTTGCAATACGGTACTTTGGTCTTTTTCCTATTACTCATAAAGTGGGTTATGTCGCCTACAGATTGTAGCTTTCGGACACAGTAAAAATCCACCCAGTCTTTCATGTCTGTATGCTGAAACCTTATGAAGGATCTTTCACAACTCCGTATGTCCCCTTGCCTTTAATGACTGAACCTGAAGGTCCTATCATTCAACCTATGGTTGTTCTCAATTCTCAGTCCATTTTAATTAGGGATACTTGGGTCCCTCAAATTCTGGTTCAATGGGATGGCAACGACCACGCTACCTGGGAACCTCTACATGAATTCTAGCAACTATACTCTGCTTTTGACCTTGGGGACAAGGTCCAATTCATTCCAGGGGTATTGTTATGGGCCCAGCCACGAACTAGGATGAGGTGGGCTACAGTAGGCCGAATGATGAGGTGGGACCACGACGCAGCACTCGTGAACGTAAGCTCACATGGAAATGTGGAAGGAGTGATGATATATTCTGTTAGAAGAAAGAGAGAGGTGTGGATTATGTGAATTAGGTCTCTGCTCTCCCTCCATCTAGACGTTCTCCTCTTTGAATATTCTACTCTTTTCCTCTCTGGAAGTTTCTTCCTTTCTCTGACTTTGCTGTTATCTTGTGGCTTTAATGCTTGTATCTAGATATATTACTGCTGTGTTTTGACGTTATACGTGTATAATAGATCGAGATTTTACATTCATTGTCTGCATGGTTGTTTATTTTAATCGAGAACATTCCACGAAGCTTTCTTTAGACTTTTTGCAGAGTCCTAGATGAAGCTTACACTACTAGAAAAAAGACTTTTAATGTCGCAAAATAATGGCAGTTAAGCAGAAAAACGACGTGGAAAAAAAGGTGGTGGCCTTTTTGTAAATAACTTGAATTATTTTGATTTTCCACAGTGGTGTTTAAGAAAACCGCCGTGGAAAGTTTTCATTTAGCCCTACGGTGCCTTCGTGTTTTGTCATTTCTTTCTCATTTCATCAGTAGTGCGCCGTGGTCCCCCTCTGTCCCACCACCAAAAAACTTCCATTACCGGCCATGCCCCCCACTCCCCCACCGTTTAAACTCCTCTATTTAGCTTGTGGTGTCTTGCCACCGTTAGCCGCCGTTCGAATGCCCGTCATTTCGCATTTGAATCATCTCTACTCTGTGAGTATCCTCTTCTTTCATTCTTTTCAATTTTTCTTAGTTTGTTGAATGTTTTGACCATGAAAATATGTTGTATTTCAAATGGGTTTGTTAGTTTTACATTGTGGTCGGCTTGTATTGTTTATTTTGCGTTTTTTATGTGCTTGAATCGTTGATTGGTGGGCATTTGATATGAGAAAAACTTAATTCTTAGAAACATGTTTAAATGTTTGAAGTTGACTAGTTGTGAAGTTTTTGATTTTTTTTATAATTTTTTCATATTTATTTCTATTTTTAGTAGTTTTTTTGTAATCAATATGAGAATTTAGTAATAAATAATCTGTTTGTTATTTTGTGTTTTTTTTTTGTTATGAACTTTGATTGATAGTAAAGTGTTGTTTAAAATTTCATTGCAAATGGATATCATTTGTGTTCCCATTTTGAATTCAAAAGTTTTAGCTTTAAGAATCTTTATTAATTGAATTGGTTTGAAATTAAATTTTTATTTTTGTTATATTTCTTCAAATTTGTTATATTTTTTCAAATTTATCATGTTGAAATATGTTATGAACAATAGTTTTTTTTGTTTATTAAAATAATTTTTGTTTAACTGTTTCACTGTTAAAATATGTTATTTTTACTTTTGTTTTATTTGTTATATTTTTGGATTCATGTTGATTAAAAATTTTGAGTTTTTTTCCCTAATTTGGTGTTTAATTTGTACATAGTTGTTAAGGGGAAATTTTGTCGAATTTTTTATTTTTAAAAAAGAGACATTCCCTTTAATTTGTAATTAAGTGTTAGTCAATTTTAATTTATTGACTAACATTTAATGATTTTATTATTTCAATATTTGAATTAAGGAATTAGAATTGAGCTTGAAAACTATATTCATTGACTCTGTAGAACAATGGATCGTAGTTGGATGAAAATTAAGAGAATTAGCAAGGAATATGAGGATGGGGTTGAAAGGTTTCTTAAGTTTGTTGAAAGAAATGCCCCTAGTAAAAGAGATGGATTGTACTATTATCCTTGTGTCAAATGTTTAAACAATAGTCGACGGAGTATTTATGAGATAAAAGAGCATCTTATCTGTGATTGGATAAATTTGAGGTATACAAATTGGATATGGCATGGAGAAATTAGAAAGATTACACTGTCTACAAAGGAGAAGGTTGTGAATGAAGACTTTGGTGATAGAATTTAGGATATGTTTCATGACATAAAGTCTAAATCCTCTACACAGTTCTCTCCCACCTTTGAAACTTTGTGTAGTGATGCAAAGACGCCTTTATACCCAGGGTGCAAAGATGATTACACAAGGTTGACAACCGTGTTGAAACTGATGAACTTGAAGGCAAGAAATGGTTAGACCGATGCTAGTTTTGTGGAATTGCTTGAATTGCTGAGTGATATTCTTCCAAAAGGGGAATTCACTTTCGAAATGTATGAGGCGAAGAAGATTTTGTGTCCAATGGGTTTGGAATATGAGAAGATACATGCGTGTCCTAATAACTGCATATTATTCAGAAATGATTATGAAGGGTTGAATAAGTGCCCTGAATGTGGGACTTCAAGATACAAAATGAAGAAAGATGATGGTGATTATAATGAGATGACCAAAGGTTCTCCTTTGAAGGTTATGTGGTATCTTCCAATAATACCATGATTTAAGCGTCTATTTGCTAATGCTATAGATGCAAAGAACTTGAGATGGCATTTTGATGAGAAAATATGTGATGGAAAGCTTTGTCACCCGACAGATTCTCCTCAATAGAAAACAATAGATCAAAAATTTCCTCAATTTGGTTGCGAGCCAAGAAACCTTCGGCTAGGGCTTTGTATGGACGGAATTAACCCATATGGTAATCTTAGTAGCACACATAGTGCTTGGCCAGTGCTCCTCGTAATTTACAACTTGCCTCCTTGGTTATGTATGAAAAGAAAGTATATCATGCTATCTTTATTGATCTTAGGGCTAAAACAGCCGGGAAACGATATCGATGTGTATTTGGCACCTTTGATTGAGGATCTGAAGAAATTATGGGAGGAAGGTGTTGATGTGTTTGATGCATATAAAAAAGAGACCTTCAATATACATGCCATGATCTTCACCATGATAAATGACTTTCTGGCGTATGGAAATTTGTTAAGATACAGTGTTAAGGGGCATAAAGCATGCCCAATATGTGAAGAAGGCACCCACTATATGTAACTTTAACATGGCAGGAAGACAGTATACCTTGGTCACAGAAGGTTTCTTAGTCAGTATCACCCTTACCGTAAATTGAAAAAGGCATTTAATGGCTCACAAGAATATAAAATGGCTCCAAGACCATTAACTGGAGAAGAAGTTTATCAGCGAGTGGAGGGAATTAATGTGATCTTCAGTAAAAAGAAGAAGAAGACTGCCAGTGAGAGGAATATATGGACAAAAAGATCTATCTTTTTTTATTTTTCATATTGGAAAAGTCTTCATGGGAGGCATAGTCTAGATGTAATGCATGTGGAGAAGAATGTGTGTGAGAGCCTTGTTGGTCCATTTTTGTATATAAGTGGAAAGACTAAGGATTAAATCAATGCAAGACGAGACTTAGTCGAAATTAGAATAAGAAATGTCCTCCACCCACAAGAAAGAAATGGTAAGAGGGCTTATTTACATCCAGCTGCGCACACATTATCAAAAGAAGAGAAAAGAAGCTTCTGTGGTTTTGTCAATAGTATTAAGGTGCCACAAGGTTATTCTTCTAGTTTAAGCAAACTCGTTTCAATGCAAGATTTGAAGATAACGGGAATGAAGTCTCACGATTGTCATGTGTTGATGCAACAATTACTTCCACTTGCTATTCAAGGCATTATGAAAACCAATGTGAGAAATACTATTACAAGACTTTGTATGTTTTTTAGTGCCATTTACAGCAAAGTCATTGATCCTGCTGAGTTGGATGAATTAGAAAATGAAGATTATGTGATCCTCTCCCAATTGGAAATGCATTTTCTTCCATCATTTTTGATATTATGGTCTACTTGATAGCTCATCTTGTGCAAGAGATAAGACTTTGTGGCCCTGTGTGTTTAAGATGGATGTACCCTTTTAAGAGATACATGAAAATCCTAAAAGGGTACTCTAAGAATCCTTATCGGCCTGAGGCATTAATTGTTGAGAGATATGTAGCTAAGGAGGCAGTTGAGTTTTATAACGCATATATTGACAGGGTAAAGGCAGTTGGTCTTCCTCAATCTCAACATGATCAAGGGAGAAGAAGCAAGGGAACATGGGGTGTCATAATGAGGTCTATGTCAAGTTGTAATGCAGGCACATCTATACATTTTAAACAACACGGATGAAGTTTTGCCTTACTTGAATGCTCACAAGAATATGCTGAAGAACTTGAACCAAGAAAGAACGATATGCAACTAACTAATGAACATAATAAGTCATTGTAGAGTGGTTCAAGCAAGAAGTGTTAAAAGATAGCAATCCTTCTAAGACAAAACAGAGGCTAGCTGCAAGGCCTTCTTTTGAGGTTTTGTGTTGGGGCGGATATGACATAAATGGTTATTCTTTTTACACAAAAACCCAAGACGATAAGAGTACCATGCAGAATAGTGGGGTGATGGTAGTAGCAGAAGCTATGTATTTTGCTAGTTCTAAAGATAGAAACCCAACGTTGGCAGCAATATCCTATTATGAAATAATAGAAGAGATATGGGTGGTTAGCTATACCAAGTTTAAAGTTCCCGTCGTCAAATGTAAGTGGGTTAATAGTAATGCTATGCAAGTGGATGAAGAATTTAGATTTGTTTCGGTCGATCTTGAGAGGTTTGGATATAGAGACGAGCCATTTATTTTGGCAAGTCAAGCAAAACAAGTGTTTTTTGTTTCCGATCTAGGAAAAAAGAAATTGTCTATCGTGCTTCAAGGTAAAAAGCAAGGAGTTGGTGGAGATGATGGTGACTTAGAGCTTAATCTTGATGAAACCCTGCCTTTCATAGCTACTCGACCTAAAACAGTTGAATTAGATTTGGTAGATGATGACTATGCTGTTAGAGATGATCATTGTGAAGGAATTTGGGAGGATAATCGTTGTAAGGCTTAAATGAATTATTTGATGTTTTTTGTTAAATATACTTAATAATGTTTTATATTAACTTGATATTTCTTATTCTTACATTTATTAATTTGTTGTTCTTTAAACAGGAAATGGACGGATCCGGTCAACAGGGTTTTGGCGATGACAACTCTTTTACTAGCTAGAGAAAGGGTAGAGGGTCAACCTGTATGAGGCATTTAGCTTTACATGATAAGACCACATAGCCTATGAGGATTACAGTGGAGTTTGATGATGATTTGAAGCCTATAGGAAAGGCTGGGGCTCAATTTACTAGTTATGTGGGTTATGTCGCACGCAGTAAGATTGGCATTCACATTCTTAGCTGGAAGAAGGTGGATAAAGATTTGAAGCAAAATATTTGGGAGGATATATTGGTATATTATGAATTGTTTTCTCTACTTGTTTCAATTATAATTGCTTATTTACTTTATAACTCTATGCTATTATTGTATTGTAGCTGACATTTGATATTCCTGCCACTGAGCAAAAGAGAGACCGTCTATTTAAGCAACTTGATAAATGATGGAGGGATTTTAAAGCCACGCTTACAAAACATTATATTTGTGGAAAAAGAAAGGGTGAGCATCCTAAGGAAAGATATTCGTTTATTAGTGACGAGGCATTGGAGAGTTTTGTGAAGCAACATAAAGACCCTGCATTTCAGGTTTGGTTTCTTCAAACTTAGTTTTTAATCAGGTCATATTTTATTTAACTAAACTAACTTTGTCGAATTTGTTTCATTGTCATAGGCATTGAGTCAGAAGAACAAACAAATATCTAAGCAGAATGTGTATCCACATACCATGTCTTGTGCAGGGTATGGTGGGTTGGAAAGAAGTATGATGGAGGAACGGATGAAGAATGCACAAATGGCTACTGCTTCAGATCCTACTGGCTACATTTCACCCATTGAGCGTCCTTCTCGCCAAGACAAATGGAAGGCGGTGAGGATTAAAAGGGTCAATACATTACTCCACAGTCTACTGCTGTTGCTGAGAGGATTGTAAGTAATATTTAAGAATTATGTTTCATTAATTGCTTTTTTCAATTATCTTAAATTGAATTTGTTGCTTTAATGTTACAGGATACACTTGAGGAGCAATTATCCCAAGGTACATTCATCCCTCAAGGACGGATGGATATCTTGGCTACTGCCATTGGAAAGGCTGACCATCCCGGCAGAGTCAGAGGGACCCTTAAAGGGATTGGTATTAAAGAATTTTTTGGCTTTGCTTCACGAAGAAGCACTAGATCATCCTCTACTAACATGGTATCCAAAAAGGAGCTCGACCAACGAGTACAGGAAGAAACAAAGAGAGTTCGAGCTGAACTTAGTCAACAACACATGGTAGAGATGCAAAAGATATGTGACGAATTTGATGCTAAGTTTCAATAGACTCTGATGATGATGGCCACGAGTGGATTCCAGATGCCCCGAGTATCTGAACCTTCCTAAGTAATAATCACACATCTTTTCAAATCTTCTAAAGGTTCATTTGATCCATTTAAACTTATTTAATGTGCCTTAACTAATTTCATATTATGTTTCAGGGTTCACTTGTAATAAAAAACGGGAAGGGCAGTAATAATCAGACACAGCAATTGACAGTGTCTGACCCTGACCCTAGCCCTGACCTGTCGAAGACAATGGGCTGCCATGTACTCTCTATGTGGATTATGAAAATTCACCTATTCATATCGGTAGTGGTCAAGCATTCGTGGGCATAACGATTCACGGCAACACAATTCCGAGCGATCAAGCAAGGATGACAGTAGAGAGAATTGTTCATGGTTAGGGGGTTACACCAATGCCCAATCCTACTGATGAGGTTTGACTCTTAGCCCAAGCTAAAGGACATTTCATTTTGTGGCCAAAGAGACTTATTGTAAAGCCAATGGTGAAGAAGGCGGCAGCGAAGAAGGCCACAGCGAGCGCATCATCAGATCCTGTACTCTTGCCTTTTCCTAGTGATGTTGCGCTTATGTATTCCAGTTTGGAGGTTCTTCATTCCGTAGTGCCAAACATAGATAAGCCTGTTACTTTTAAGATGCCGTTGGAGATTGTGGGTTTAGATATAGCATATGACTTCACCGTTGACAAGAAGGACCTCGTTCAGTTCCTCAACTTTGAGGGGCTTGATATAGTCTTCATGCAGCTCGTTATTTTGTAAGTTACAATATCATTTTCTTATTTCATGTTATACTTTATGCATGTCCTAATGTTTCTTATTTGAACAACAGGCACTTTACTCAAATCTGTCGAACCAGAGGACTTGGAGGAACATATGGTTTTATGTGTCCTCAAAGGGTGCAGAAAGAGCTTAATACTGTGGAAGCGAGGTCGATCTACATGATAACCACAATGACTTAGACCAGAAAGCCAATATATTTTGTACCTTACGTGGAAGGATAAGTGTATTATTGTATTTGAGATACACAAGTTGTATGTGTAGGATTATAATTAACATGGTTTGTCTTTTGCAGTTATCATTGGACTCTAATTGTTTGTGCTCCTTTTGATAACGAAGTTTACTAGTTCGATTCACTCTGTAGAAGTCCATCCGAAAAAACCAAAGATGTCATCGACATGTTAGTTTATGTTTATATATTTATTACTTGTGAAGTTTATTAAAACATGCTCTAATATCATTTTCTTTTATACTGTTAATAGGGATTTTCATGATTTTAATGTTATAGCAATTAAACAAAATAGACAACTACCAATATGGATTCTTCCAAAGGTATGTCGTTTTGAACTAACTTTTAAACCTTTTTAGATGAATTAAAGTTAATGTATATAATCAATAACGTCTAATATTCAATTTTATATTTCATTTTGTTAGTACCGTTGTCAACAAGGACATGTTGAATGTGGATATTATGTTATCCGCTACATGAATGACATCATTGAAATAGGAGTGACTGAGAAATTAGACAAGGTAAAGATGAGTTACGTTGCATGACATTCTTCAATTTATTTTACATTTTTGACTAAGTTTACTATGTTATTTTTTATTAACAGGTATTTCAAAATACTGCACCATATCCCATGGATGATATCAACTTGATGAGGACACTTTGTCAACAACATTGGTACAAAATATTGAAACTTAGCTTTCAAATAGTTAGGTCATTTCCCAAAAAATTCATTGTTAGATATTTTCTCTTGGTTCCCTCTTATACATGTTCATGATTTCTATTGTACAGACAGAAGTAGTTACTTTTGTTTTCAGAATTGCTGGTTCTCTTGGTTCCTAGCCTATACGTGTTCTTTGGTCTTAGGTTCCCCTTAGTTCTATTGGTTTCTCTATTTTTGCTTTGTGTAAAAGAAATTTCAATGATGTATATATTAACTAACTAATTGATCTTGTTCTACGTATTCTGCACTGCCTACATGTATTTGGACCTGTAAACTGCAAAGTGGTAAAAATGAAAATCAAGCAGAATTCAAAAAAAAAAAAAGATTTTTTTAATGGCGGTTATACAAATAACCGCCATCAAATTTTAATTTTCCATGGCGGTTCCACAGCGGTTTTCAACCGCCATGTTTTGTTTACCTTTCAATATCGCCTTTATCAACCTCGTCTTCAAAACCGCCGTGAAAAACCACTTTTAACCACTGTTAAAAGCCTTTTTTCTGGTAGTGTTAGTTAACTCATCTTGATATAACATAGTCACCTGCTCACCAAATCTTGAGATCTTAATAAATTAGATTAATCCCACCAGTTTCATAAAGTTTACTGGGCTTTGCATGGTTCCTCTGTCATATGAAGTTAAAATTAAATAGAAGTTTAAGACATGGCTACCTGCACATTTGCTTCACATAAAGACTTGGCTATAGAGAAGGAAACATTATCAAAGTTGCCACGCAGAAGCACCTGACCTGTACCTTTGGGAATGCTGTTCACAACAATAGCAGCGGCTAAGCTACTTCCATCTACAATCTTTACCTTTAGTTTTGGGAACTTTTTGATTTATAATTCACCATATGCATTCAGCTCTTCTTTCTGCATATAATCACACAATTGGCTTAAACATTTCAAAAAAAAAATGTAAAATTTTAACAGATGGAAAATGATGTAAACTAACCTAATTAAGAAGCCCTAGACTAAGCACCTTAACGCCAGATGAATCAGCCTCAAGAATTACCCCTTCAATGATCTTGTTCAGTCTTTTCGTTTGCCTTTCTGGGAGATACTGTATCATACAGAAGGAGAATGTGACCATGATAAAACGTAAAGTGAGTTACAATATGATGTTTAATTATGTTAAACTAAGGCCAAATTCTTATTTGTCTTGTAAATCTTGGTACAACCCATGATTGAAAATTAAGCTTTTCCAAACTGTTCCTTTCGGAGACAAAGGTATGACCATATATCCAAGCCATTAAGTTAATAACAAAAGTGAAGGGCCACATCAAACGAAGATACCATTTTGAGGTTTGAGGGTTTGAGGCTAAAGAAGCAAACCCTAATGGAAGATGATAGATAGAGTCCGACGTTGTCAGGTGGGTCAAGTGAACCACATCTGCGGAATCCTTTGGTCTCTTCAAACATGCCTCAAAAGTTTCATCCGTGGATTCATCCACTGTGCCATACATGTAATCATATATTGGCAAGAATAGAGAGTAATTTGTCCTAAATTTGGTGTGATGCAACGAATGAAACCTGTACCAATCCTGACTTTGTTATTATTGTGAGTCTATATCCATGAAAAGAAACAGCGGACAAAAGTTTCATTTGCCCCCCCATTCTTTGTATAGGAAAAAGAAAAAGTAATTCTGAAAAAACCATTTTAAAAACATAAAAATAAACTAAAAAATAATCAAACAGGCGTTATGTTTTTAAATTTATGGTATTTAACTATTTATTAGGTGTAAAAACAAACATTCAAGATATTCTAAAATCTTTGATGATGCAACTAACTTTTATTGATTCCGAAGAGAATACTTCAACTCTAGGTAACTCTAGATGTGAGCAACCCTTCTAAAACGATCATAGAAATATATCATTGTTTACAACATGATCTTCTAATCCTCTTTATAAGTCACTTTTAGTATGTTTGACTGGAACTAAAAAAAACTTTAAATCTCATTAAATTTTTATTAACATTTAATAACTTACCAAATTTACTCATCTTTAATTAATTTTATATTTTTCAAGAAAATAACAGATTACACAATAATAAATAAAAGATAAAAATGTAACATTTATATAAAAATTTAATGATGTGATTTATCAATATGATAAAAAAATTTCTCTCTCCTACTTATAATCAGGATTGGATGAGTATTATATATCCATGATAAAATATAGAATTTATCAACCTTTATTTTTATATAAAATATATTGGAAAAAAAGAATAAATTAAGATTACAATATTGGTCCAGAATAGAGACTTACGATGGCGTGTAGCAGAAATACTTGAACCAGGGAAAGAGAGCGAAAAGCTTCTTTGGGAAGAACTCAAAGTTGCAGTGTCCAATGTAGTTCATGAAATCGATATAAAATATGTAACCAAATATGGATACGATGGAGGCTGTTCTTGTCGACAGTAGTGTAACTATTGGTATTAAGAACATCGTGAAATATGAGAAGAGTTCAGAAAATGGATGAATCACAACTGCCATAAAGATAAGAAAAACCGTCAAATTAATTTCTCCAATAATATATAGATATGATATTATTCATTTGCACGACAGCGTGAGTGAAGAAAATATCACACAGATATATATATATATATATATATAGCACTATAAAAAAAGAAGTCATATAGTACATATAATATTCTCAAAATGTTAAAGTGTTTATGTGTTGGAGACATAATGGGAAATGATCGTTTTCAAGTGTATGAATGCCATGCATATCTTCCTACTATCTTTAAATATTATCAAATATTTGGCAATAACAAACGTCATACGAGTTATAGTCAATAATATTTTATAAGGAATGCATGCATTTGAAAGAATATAATATTTTGATGCAGTTTAATACTTTTATTAGAGTATTAATTTAGTCCGTTAGCACTCATATAAATACATATGATTATGAAAACAAATCATAAAGACGCCAGCAATCTTATAATATTCAGTAAAGAATAAGGTTTTTGAAATTAGAACAAAACCTTTTCAATTCATCATCTTTTAAAATGATCTCATATTCAAAAAATTATTCAAACCATTTCTCAATAGAAGAAGCGAATTAATCTGATATATATAATTAAGTATGCATATAGAAAGAAGCTTTCGATTAGAAGTATGATCTCATTTGTAACATTCTTTTATCAAAATATCATTTACTGAAGCCAATGGCGCATCATATAGGTACATACATACTCTCTCTAATCTTAGATATAAAAGTTAGATAAGGAGTTTAGTTCAATACTAAATATAACAGGTCAATCTTTTTTCCTTCTAAATTCATAATTTTTTTTACAAAGTACTCTTAATAATCGCACATATTAAAAGAAATCAATGTACATTTGTTACAAATAAATAACTTAGTTTTCTTAATATTTAATTTGCAAATTAGTCATCTAGGTTTTTTTTTTTAATTAAGAATAGGATGTAGTACGTACATGTGCCAGAAGACATCACAAATGAAAAGACATTCCTGGGAATATTGGGCTAGTCTCATCATCTGCAAACTGTACAATATTAATAAGTTTCAAACAATACGTATATCGAAATATGAAGATGAGATAAAGGGACTCACAAGTAATAGGCTCAGTGACAATGGAAGAATGATAGCGAGAATAAAGAAAATGCTGATGAAGAGCTCTGTGAAGCCAGTAATAAAGAAACTCCACTGGACCAGCATGCAATAAAGCTGTAAGAACTATACCGTTTGTTCTCCAATAGGGTAAGTGATGAGAAGCCCCAGGAAATAACATGTAAATTAGGTATAAAACAAGTCCAGATAATAAGATCTGGTCATCCCTGCAAATTGACATGAAAGAGTTATAGAAATGAAGAGAATGAAATTTGAATATTTTTAATCATAACAAAGCCTTGTTTCAACTTCAGTTTTTTCTAAGGATACCCGCCTCTAGGCTTTGTTTGGATGATGAGCAAAAAATGGAGAGAAAATCAATGAGAAAATATTTTGGGAAAAAGATACTGAAATACCCTTAAAAATGTTAAAGGACAAATTAGGATGAGTGAATTTCAAAATTCCAAATTAGAACCTCTGTACTATTTTGGAATTTTAAAATAATGTGAAATGACAATATTGTTCTTATTCTTGATGACTACTTTCAAAATTCTGGTGACTATTTTCATATAGTTATTGACTACACAAGAATAGTAAATAACTAAACAAAAAGTAGTTACTAGATCTCTCACAACACTTGATGCATTTTTTGAATTTTTGAAATAAAAGTAGTCAATACCAAAATTAGAGTAGTCAATAGCTAAATAAAAATAGTCACCAAAATTTTAAAAATAAAAGTAGTCAATCACAATACTAGAGTAGTTAGTAGGTAAACAAGAGTAGTCATCGGAGTTATAAAAACAAATGTAGTTAATAGCTAAACAGAGTAGTCAATATATAAGAAAAAATAGTCACCGAAGCTCCAATGATTGGTCATCGAAGTTCCAGTGACATATCACCAGAGCTCTGGTGACTAGCCACTGGTGGGGTCGCCAAGAAAGAAGATAATTATTAAAAAGTCCTAATAACAATTGAGTAATTATCATTTCCTATACTAGAACTTGTTATTGTAAATTGCTCTGTTGTCATTGGGACTTTCTAATAATTTTGTTCTTTCTTTGGGACTTCATAGAAATTCTCCCATTTTATAATGACAACCATACCAAAAATGTAAAAAGAAAATATCCACCCAATAACTGAAAGGGAAAAATTAATATAGTTTTTTTTTTTTTACCAAGTCCTTATAGTTTCACCTAGTTCTAATCATGCTTTACTGTTTTTATTTTTTTATTATTAGGTTGAGGTTTTTGTAGTTTCAAGTGATTGACAAAAAGGAAAAAACAAACTCTGGGACCTGATTAAAAATTAAGGGAAAGTATAAGAATCTAATAAAAAAACTATATGATTAAAATTAGTTCAAACTATATGGATCAAAAGAGTTAAAAAAAAAACATTACAAGGATTTTATTAAAAATTAGGTAAAACTAAAAAGACTTATATTTCCTATTGATTTTAAAAAATCGAATTCAAGTGGTGTTTTTAATCATATTTTGAGTTGTACCAGTGCTTTCTCTGTCAACCTGGTCGAACTCAAGACCTTTATCAACGATCTTGTTGGTGCCTTTAGCAGTTTGATAGCGAGAAACAGAATTCCAGATCAGAATGTGTAGAACTCTGACCAAAAGAATTGGGAATATCAGAAAGTAATATGGGTCACGCTCAGTGCACGTGACAGAGTATAGGCTATGGCTAACCCATGGGACCAATATCAGGTACTTTAGCAATTCCATCATCCATCATCATACATACATATCATGAAAACAAAAAGGCAAAATAATGTGTCAGTTTAATAATATGAATAATCTTGGAACCTTGAATCATCAATATTTAACTGCAAAATTTGTACAAGTTTTTGTTTCATGCAATATGTTATTTTAGTTGCACAAGCATGTGTAGCACCAAATATAGTAATAATTAATTTCCGATGGGGAAAATTGCTGAAAAATCTGATTGCTAATTTATTTCCCAAGTATTCTTAAAATTTATTTAAGGACCTAGGTATAACTTGTCTTCCGTCGGTATAATTCTCTTTTAAATGTGTAACATGTCTTTAACTATATGTGTGTGTGTGTGAAATGGCAAGTGTACATAACTGAAAATATGTTACATTAAAGAAAAAAGAGTTGGATTCACCGACGACGTATGGGTTGCACTTGCTCAAAAACCAGGGTCTTTAAGTGCCGTGGGGTAATAAATTTTGTAATGGGGGATTTTTTAGCAATATTCCCTTTCTAGTTTCTTGCTCAAAGATTTATTTTAGCGCAGATAATTTCCTTAAAATTTAATAGATGTGAAGATAATTTCGTGATATATCGCTTTTTTATTAATCATCAATTATTAAATAATGAACTAACATAATTAATATTATTTGAGAGCTATAATTCCTTTATCAGCAATATCACTCTTATAAAACATATACAAGAATAGAACTCATCTCGAACTCAGGCTAAATAAATGGTTAAGAAGCGGACTAAACAAGTTAAATCAAGCATTGCAGCAATGAGAAAGATGACGTCAGAATATATAACACATGAATCTGATAGGACAAATGAATCCAATTGATTGAGTCAAGGTCAAGCGAAGAAGATAAATAAAGATGAAATATCAGTAACAATTAAGAATATATAATATAATGAAGAAGTAGGATCATATTAAGGAATGAGAAATAATAATAATAATAAAAAAGAACCTTGAAGCTGCCAAGAGGCTTCCAAGGCCAATCTGAGAGATTGCCTGGTTTTGTCGCCATATGTATATCTGGAAGCTATGAATGTGAGTGGTTATAATGCATAAATATGAATTCGATCAGAGGGTTTATAGCTTTATATAGAGATTTTTCTGATTGACTTACTTGCCCGTAACCCTTTTAGCAATAAATGCATTACAACAACCAATGGCCAGAGCTAGAGTTTGACTAAGATTCTATGTGATGATATCGCAAAAAATTTATTCATTCGGAAAAATTCTAACGATTTAGGTGTTAGTTTATTGGGAAAAAGTATACCCTTGATTTTATAACAGTTAATATCATCTTTAGTCCTTAAAATTTGACATCATTTTTATTTTGGTTATTCAAATTTAAAACTGGTGATTTTGGCTCTTGATACCTTTTTTCAAAAACCAGAAACACTACTCTAGGACAAAAAATCTTTAGGTGAATTAAAATAAGATCAAATTTCAGTAACCAAAATCAATGGTTTCAAATTTTATGAATGAAAACCAATGAAGTCAGATTTCAGAAATAAAAAATTATATTAATCCATTTCATAAAATGCCATTTCAATTCTTCACCCTAAAGCGATTAACAATAAATGCTTATAGGTTAATATAATTTTTAGTCCCTCAAGTTTTCTTTTATTTTGATTTTGGTTCTTCAAGTTTTAAAGTATAGGTTTTAGTCCTTAGAGTTTCTTTCTGTTTAAAACATTAGTCTCTATAATTTAATAAAAAATTAAATCATTTTGCCTCTTGAGGAACCAAAATCATGGTTCGAAAGTTGAGGGACTAAAACCAAAATTTATGCAAACTTGAGAGACCAAAAATTATATTAACCATGTTTATATTTAAATTTTAAATGTTGAAATTTTTTTCCCAACAATATTGATATGTTAACTTTAATTCCCAAAATAAAAATGATTGTTAAAACAAATCATTTGGTCTTAGTGAGAGGACTGAAAAAGTATTCTTTAAAATTAAGGGATGAACTGAAAATTTCTAACACTAGGTTTTATTTTATTGTATTATTAACATTTCAGTATTTTATGTTAACGGTAGTATAATGTATGATATAACAAATTCAAATAAGACTTTTTGTAAGAAAAGAAACAACTGAAGTTCACATAAAAGTTGAACGTTGTAAATATCGTTACTCTTTTTTATGACCAAAAAACTAAATTCAGTCTGCACTCCATTGCATTTCACTGGAGCTTGCTTAAGTTTCAGTATCGTTATTTATGCATCTGTCATATTATTTTTTATTTTTTGGATAAAAAAAAATATGTGAGTTGGGTCAGGGGAGTGCACAAGGATCAGGCATGCTTCTAGGTTCAGAAAGCATTTGCAAAGGTACTTATAGATTACCCACCAACATGATCCTTACATCAGCAGTGGAATTCGAACTCATGATGTCATGAGTTATGAGTCCATTCCTTATCAATTAGACTAACTTGTTGGCATCTGTCATATTATTTTAAATTAGGTGTGCACTACATGCATTAATAAAGTGTGAGAAATAATATCTAACAAACCAAAATTTGATTATACCACGTGGATTCCTATTATAGGTTGCTTCTAAAAAGAAAATTTTGTTCCCAAATATAAGTCATTTAGAGGATTATTAATAATTATTTTTGAATTTTATTTCCATTTAATTCATTTTATGTCAGAATGATTTGTCAATGTAGTGGGAGAAAATTTTGATAATTACAAATTTAGAAAATTTATCAATTAAAATATATTTAACGATTTATTAACTGATTGAGACTGACTTACTAGGACCGGAGTGGTACAATGCCTGAACGCCTAGCCATTCAAGCGTGTTTCACCCTACTTGAACCTAACTAATATACAAGGGGAGAGGCCCCCATTTCCATTCACTTCCTATCTCAATTATTAAAATTATGAATTGAATGGTTCAAATTTTATATTTTATAAATTTATAAATAAAATACTTTTTATTGTTGTTTTAAATCATCATGACAAAAACTAGTTTTAATTTTATTTATTTATTTTTTAAAACAATTTTACATTTTATTTATAATTTTATAAAATATGAAATTTTGACCATTCAAATTGTAATCTCACAGTTGAGATGGGAAGTGGGAAGAGAAGGAAAATAGAGGGAGAGGGAAGTAGAGAGACCCCTGTCCCAATATGCACTGAGAAGTCCATTTTCTAGCGTAAGGGGGGTGCTTTGAATTCGACGGAGAAAAATGTTTCTTAGAAAAAAAATTTTATTCCTTTCTCTTTTTTTTGCCAGACAAAAAAATTCCATTCCAAATATAATTCATTTAGAATATTATTAAAAATTAATAAATTTTTTTAATTTTATTTTCATTTAATTCATGTTGAAAAGAGAGATAGAGAAAAAAGACGTGAGAATGAATGTATAGAGAGAGAAGAAAATACTCATAAAAAAAACAGAGAGAGAGAGAAGAAAATGTAATACAACTTGAAAATTGTTTTCTAATTTAAGACATATTTAATGAGTTCAACTATCATTTTTTTTAATTTATGAGAATTAGCTTAAAGTAACTTATAATATAATAGGAACCATTACTTGAAACACTTTTAATCTACTTAATTAAATATGAGCAGCTTTCGATCAAATCACCAGGCGTGACCACACTTATAGCTAGAAAGCAGAGTGGTAGAGAGCATTATTATCAAGGAACAAAAAACCGGACCGGATAATGAACCGGTCGAGACATTGGTCCAAGGATTAATGGTTCAGATCAGGATTAGAATAGATCAAACCGGTAATAATTAAAATAATAAAATTTAGTTAAAATTAGTAAAAATATTCACATTCAAATTATAAAAAATAATATTTGATTTTTCAATAGGTAATCATGCAAAATATTCATGTATATGAAATTTTTTTACTTGTCTTTTTTTTTTTTCTTTCCTTTTCTCTCACTTGACCCAACAAAATCTTTCGTTTTTTTTAATTGTTTTTACCATTTCTCCCCTCTCCACGTGCACTCCTCATTTTCATTTTCCTCCCTATGTTAGGCGTCACAAGCAATTCTTCTATCCTCTTTCCTCCTTGGACATTGAACAAGTAGAGTAGCAGAGTAGAATATGCAGTGGGCAGCTCCTCTTGCCTCCTTGAGCACGCATATTCATTTCTCCTTTCTTTCTCTCAAAGTGCTTCCTGCCTTCCTCACTTCTCTTTCTTTCTCAAATGGAGAAACAACGAACACTGGCACCATTTTTCCTCTCTACACTTTATTCATTCATCCTACTCTTTCTATTATTTTTTTTGCTTGCCTTCCAATCTTTTACAAGTGTGCTTCAAAATGGCACAAACAAAGTTCTATCTTCATTCACCTCAATGATCTCCTCTACTTCTACCAATTCTCTCTGCAGTGTCCATGGTCTCTGCAAACAGTGAGACGTCTGACAAACGGTGAGTGCAAGCAAGAAGGGGAAAAAAAGCAATCAGCCAAACTAGTCAAGCTAGCGGTTTGCCTGGTTTTTATCGGTTTATTCCGATTCTGAGTTGTTTTGGTTTGACTTGAGGCCGGTTTTTAAGCTAAACCAGACCAGACCTCAGACTAGTTCACCGGTTTTCCAGTTAAACCGACCGATCCGGTCCCCTTTTTTTCTCCTTGATTATTATAGGCGAGGTGCATTTAGTGTGCTTGATGCATATCGTATGGTATATGGTGTCCACGCCAAACAAAATACTCCCTCCCTTTTCTTATGAGCTACAACCTTTACCCTTAATATAAAAGTTACTTGAAATTTAGATTTATTTTAAATATGAGATCTAGTTTATTTTGTCTTTTAAATTTATAATATATTATCTAAAGTATTATTGGTGTTTAAATATATTGAGGAGTTTCTATCCAATGATAGTTATGATTATAAACAGTAGTTGAAGTCAATCAATACTATGTTACAAAGAATTTAACTAATTTACTTTAACCTATAAAAATTATTTAAGTAGTTCTTATATTAAACACTAGAGGTAATATAACTTTTTGAAGGAAAAATAGGTAAAAAGTACCTAGTTGAAAATTTTATTAGCTAAAAGGACTTAAATTTCAACAAGTGCAACTATCTTCAACATGTGCAACTTTTCTTCAATTAGGCGCAACATATCCTCAACTATGTGGGTATATGGGTATATTCCTTTTGATAAATTACACTTTGAAGATGTTTAGACATTTCATACCATTTTTTCATTTTATCCCTCATTTAACTACAAATCTTTCTCTTCTCCTTTTTCCACTCATTATCTTTCGTATCTTTTTCCACTCATTCTCTTTCCTAGCCAGCTTTTCCATAAAAGGGTATTTTTGGAAAATAAATTTAATTTTTCATTTAATTTATTTGATTTGATTTATTTTTCAAAAAAAATAATGGAGACTATCCCTTTAGAAAGAACTACAGGAAGCATTTTTTTTCTGGAAAAAAAAAAGACCTGAATGGCTTACTCAATTTTTTTGTGTGAATAAATTGCTACAATTGTCTACAAAAAATTGTTTTGTTTTCTTTTCAGATTCTTTTAAATAGAGAAGCGCTACAGAATGAATGTGTTCTTTTCCTGAAAAAATTGAGCACCTGCATAGCTTTTTTGTAATCGTATAGCATTTCACTCAGATTAAACCGAATTCTTACAACTTGTAAGTGCTATAAGTGTTCATTTTTTTCTTTAATAACGCATATGAGTCTTTTTTCCCCTTGAACAAATTGAGATCTTATAGCATTCCGTTAAATAGAACTCTTGTAAGCACTGTAAGTGTTCAATCTCTTCTTTAAAAATGCATCCTAGAGCGCTCTCCTGATGAAACGCCACACGAGGGGTTTCTAAAATCGTACCCAAACCCATACCCTCCATTTTTCTTTTAGTTTTCTCTCCTTTTTCCTTTCTTTCCAAACCTGCAATCTCTACACATAAGGTTGTTCATGAGACGAGATGAGATCGGGACTAGTCCGTTTTGGACCTGTCCCATTGAACAGGAACAGGATGGGATTTTCGTCTCGTGTCATGTCTTGCTCCGAGATCGTCCCGGTCCTGACTGGTAAGTCACATTCTCTGTTTTTTTTTTTAAAAAAAACAAACATTGTAATTTTATGTATAAAACTTTTAATGTTATGATGTTTGTTTTTTTTATTGGGCTTTTACAGATTAAAAAATATACAAAAATATTATGCAAAAAAATCAATTATATAATATAAAAAAATGTAAAAACAATACTGTAAAAAGATACCGTAAAAGAAACACTTTATATACAATGGTTTTATAAATTATTTTATTGAGAAAGAAAATTTTGTTGAGATAACACTGTAATTTACGAATTAAAAATCACTATAAAAATTTATTATCATTATTATTAAGTGAATTGAATAATCTAATTATTATTATTATTAAATAATTTTTCTCTTTTTAAAATAAATACCTGTCCCATCCTAATTACTGTTCCATCTCATCCCGTCTGGAATTTTTTGTTTTTTTGGGTTATATTCCGTCCAGTCCCGAATTAAATGGGACCAAAATAGGATAAGTTGAATACCCTCTACACCCCCACGCTTCATCTTTACCAGCCCCCCTACCTACGTCCCGCCACCCCCAGCCCCCCCATCCCCACCTAGTTCTGCCGCCTTCTCCTTTGACCCCACTTAATTAATGCTTGGTGGAAGTTTTCAGCTCACGAACATATTGAGTAATATAGTTCATAACTTGATTTTTTGTTAGGGACACACTCAATATAAGTAGGTATATTTTATAAATGAAATTCCAAGTTTGTGTTTAAATCTTTTTGAAAAATCTGATGGGTTAGAAGTTTAACTTCATATAGACGCACACTTTATATAAAACTGTCTTATAAATTTGGATGAAATTCTTTTGCTTTGATTTTTGAGCACTCACAAAAAGCAAGTAAATCGAGTTCCTAACAACCCCCCAAGATTTTTTATGGCAAAAGTCCAAATGATTTAATGATCAGTTATTAGGCATCAGCCCATCGGGGTGACATAGAAGTTGAATCAGTTCCTTTCCAAGTTATAAAGAAGATAGGAAAACCATTTTGCGGTGCACGTAGTTTTTCCTTAATTCTTAATTTAGTACATTTTCACATTTTTAATTAAACTATTAGCACTGTTAATTACTGGTACTTTCAGTCTTAAATATAAGAACTAGTTGGAAATTCAATTTAGTTCTATATATAAAACCCCAATCTACTTTGTTTTTCATATTTATTTATTTTTTTCAAAGTAATTCTTATAGTAATTGCACATATTAAATGGTTTTTATTCTAATACACATGATTAATAAAAGTATTATTTTAATAAAGATAACTCTCATTTATTACAAATTATTAATTTAAATAATTTTCTTAATATTAAAAAATTAGTCATCTGACTCTTATATTAAAGATAAAATGTAATATAACTTCGTTTTGTCAGTACTATTAACCCCCGTAGAGGAGCTAACAGTCCCTTTCCCATATCCGATAGGGTTAAGTGATGAGAAACCTCAAGAAATATCATGTAAATTAGGTGTACATCAAGTCCAAATAATAAAATCTGGTCGTCCCTGCAAACTGGCATGAAAGAGTTACAGAAAGCAAGAGAATGAAATTTGAAACTTGCGAATGACGAAGGGTTAACAGCATAGTAAATTTCCAAGGATGACAATTCAGTAGGTATGCTTTCCCGTATTTCCTCCTCTTTCGCCAACGCTTTGGAGAGCAACTATGTCGATTTTAAATTTAAATTTAAAAAACGATTTCTTTCACGGTAGTATTTTTAAATATAAGAAACAAATTACCTTTGTCTAAAATTTTAAACTTGTTTTTTCATACTTTTACTCCCATTAAATATAGAGTATGTAACACCCTATTTAGAAACTTGCCATATCTAATACAATATAGGAATGTCAACTGTAACATCCAGACTTTTAGGCCTAGAAGCATCAAAAGTAGCTTGAATTGAATAGGCTACCAAACCCTTTTTGAACAGAAGTCCCAAAGATGAGAAAGGAAATCAAAACAGTTTCAGGGACTAAACTGCAAAGTAAAAGTTTTTCAGGGGCTTCAGTATAATCAAGGTCAGAAACTCCAGTAAAGTCTCGAAGGCCCAGAGAGAGAAAAGAGACTAGATATATGCCAAAGGTTAAGTTAGAAGCCTCAAAGAGAGGATTATATGAAGTTAATTCCAAGTAGGGACTAAACTGTAAATTCAAAAGTTATGACCAGCAAGGGCAAACATGGAAGAGTGTACAGAAAATTTCAAGAAAATTCTAGAAAATGGGAAATAATATTCTAAGACTCTTCCATGAAGAGAAAAGATGAAAATACCCCTGAGATAGCTTAAATGGAATTTATGAGGTTATGGCTAGTAAAAAGTACACTGTTTGAGGTAATTATTTAAAACAGTAAGAGACCTCAAAAATGTATGTAAAAATAAGGATTAATTGGTTGAAAGGTTATACTAATTTATAAAATTAGTCCCGCAATCAAAAGGCCAGTGGAATGGCTTTAATAAATTAAAGAGCAGATTATACCGATAAAAAGGTATTTTAGTACATGATTTTTATACAAGGCTTAAAGGAAGTGTTATTGCCTGAGAAAATTCATAGATACTTTCTAGAATGAAGAGGAATTTATGGAGTAGACAGAAGAATTTTCTAAACCCTGGAAGGCCATAAAGAGAGTCAGAGAAATGTGGGCCAAGTAAAATAGGAGAAAACTTAAGGGCTAAGTTTAGATCCGACAGTTATGATCTAATCTTCCTTCTCCTCCACCATTTTTACGACACGTGGCCTCTTCTAGAAGCATGATACAAGGATGATGTAATAAGGTGATGCAATGATGATGCAAAAGTCCACTTGAACTTCCAAAATTGCCCTTATTCCTTCTTCTAGCTACCAAGGGCATTTTGGTCCATTCAAACCAACTTTTTGACTATAAATAGGCACTCTTCTTCCCCCCAATTCAGCCAAGCTGATGAACACTAGGGAAAACTCTGCTGCCCTTGCATCTAGAGAGAGAAAGAGCTATTTCTGGTGAGAGAAAGTCCACCTAAGTTCAAGCTTCAAGATTAAGGTATGTGGTAGCTGTAGCATCTGATTTGATACCTATTTCGAATTAGTTATTGTGTGTATCTAATTCTGAAATTTTTCATGCTTAAAGTACACTCTATAATATTTAAATCCATGGGTAGAAAACTTCATTTGGATATGTGTACTATTTATGGTGATTTTTCAAAGTTAGGGTTTGAAATCTGGAAACAGTGTTGAACTTTTGGAAGAGTTTCGAGTTCCATACAATTCCGGTACTGTTTGAAATAGAATTGGTTCCTAAAACTATTTTTCATTTAAAGCTAACTTAAGGAGCTTTCAGTGAGACTTGGAAGCACTCAATTTGTATTTTTATAGATTTAATTATGAATTTTCAAAGTTGAGCAAAAATTCTGGAGTTTCTGCGTGAACAGTACCCGCGAACCAACATTTTCAGATTTGGTATTCTTGAATCTAAGACCATCTAAAGTGGTCCTAATTGACAAGAAATGAATCTTAAGAATGGGAAATGATAAGATTTACATTAGAAAAGTTAGAAAGAAACCCCTAAGACTAAGAGAAAGGGTTGAGGTTCAAGAAAGCTAGTCTTGAACTTTATGTAATCTAATGATCCTAAAGGATTGTGTGATCATTATGGTTATGTTTAGGACCTTTGGAATATCCAAGAGGATATTTGGTGATGTTGACCGAATGCCCACATGCTTGGAAAGTCAAGCGAGTCAAAGGAAAAGTAAGAGGAAAGCTTGAGGTGCAAGGTAGTGAACTTACCCTTTATGTGCTTGACATGGTATGCTCATGTGTTGGTTTATATTTGTTGTTTGAATGATGTTGTGACATGATGATTGTTGCTGGAAATGCTGTTTTTAATATGTTCCCATGGCCATGCATTTTTATACCAAGCATAAAGCATGATGGCATGTCATTAGTTAACTTAAGTTTATGAAAAACTACATACCATACACTAGCATTCATCTTGTGCATGTATGTGGTAATGTTTGCTACTGAGATTCCCTCGAATCTCACCCCTTTGTAACCAACCACTTAGGTCAATCAATGATGGGCACTAATGGCATGAGAAGCAAGGAGAAGAAGTGGAGAATTATTGATGCTAATGATTGATACTAATATTCAATGTATAATTCTCCTATGTTATAATTATGTTGTGAATGCCATGTATTTAATTATAAAGCTTATGGCATGTATAGGAATGTATGAGCATGAATGGGAAAAAGTAAGCCCATGTTAGGTATGCCAAAGAAATAAAAAGACTTAAAGTAAAGAGATGTTAAGGGATAAAACGTAGGTCATAGAGCAGTTAGTTTCGAGCTTCAGTTTGACCTATCATATGAATGAGTTAAGCTACGAAATTTGGTATACTTATAGTACACATCCCAAGCTTTAAAATGAGTGGTGAATCATCTCATTTGGATGTGTATACGAAGAGGTATGAATTTTCAAAATTAAGGCGGAGAATCTGGAAAGTCCAGATTTTACCAAACGAATAGTAATCTTAATCTAATAAATTGTACGTTTTCAGTGAGGGTGAGTTCAGTTGAATATTTTTCCCTTAAAGAGCATTGAAAGAGCTTTCTATAGAATTTTGGAACACCTCCATACAATTTTCTAGAATTAGTTATGATTTTTCAAAGTTGGACCTGTAATTTGGAAACTGGACAGTGAACAGTAATTTTTCGAAAATTAACGTCCAAATTGAAATTTTTAAGTGTAAGACCATCCAACATGGTCTGGAATGGTTCTAAATGAATGCTAAGGTACTATATAAGTAAGGTGTGATATCAACACTATTACCATGGTAATTAAAGAAAACAGGTTACAAACTTTATTTCAAAATTTTTTTACTTATTATGTCATAACCATGATATAAAAGAATGGGAGATACAGTTACCAATATAACATATCATGGTTATAAAAGGATTATACTTACTCATTATGCATAACCATGTTAGGAAAGGATTATACCCCTAACATGTTTATAAAAAGCCTTTCATATGCCTAATTGACACAGTTTGTCACAATTAATCTAACAAAATTAAGTTTAACTCATTTCAAAGACATCCTCATAAATGTATAATTATAAATGTTTCAACATTGATAATATAAAAAGAGATGCATAATGATATCCTAGGTGGCCAATAACTAATAACTAAACATAACCAGTGTTCGGGGTGTGATCACCAATGAAGGTGACCTCACACCTCCGATTCCTTCCCTGCCGCGGCTCCTCTGTTACGCTTACCTAAAAATTGTATATGTAACGGAATGAGACTACCGTCTTAGTAACGAAAACTCCTACCTACCTCACCTACCAGCACCCTTAAGAGGCGCCAAGTGGGACTAACAATTAAGATAATCATTAAATATGTTACTATCACATAACAGATACCAGATATCATAAACATATAAGCTAAAAGAAAATATCAACATATGTGCTTGCTTTACTCGTCATTTATTATCATTATTCATCATTCGATTCCTACCTTATATCCTCCGACTTGAACCCACGGGCTAAGTCTTAATCATGTGACTGATGACTCTGACAAGCTTCCCACGCGTGTGATGCGGACCGGCCAAAGTCGGCAGAGCACACGCGAGCCATGGGTTCCTCTAGAAAAGGGGGATTCTGCCCCAATGGGTTTACTGCCCAATATCCTAACGGGGATGCTGCCCTCAGGGGATACTGCCTCTGGATACTCCTGGAGTGTCGCAAATGAGGGGATACTGCCCTCTCTAATAGGCCAACCATAGTGCGTGCTATGGAGGCAAACCATGTGGTAATATGTGTATATCAAGCTCCATCACCACACCTCTTCCCGAATATTAAACGAATTAATCACAGTCATGACAGTTCTAAATTCTCATCAGGTATCTCAAGAACATGTATCTTAAGAGATTCAAAACATACATTAACCATATAAGATACTTAATATCATACCATACAATAGCATTCTTAGATAATCAAGGGCATAAACATATCATTCCAGAAGCTCATGCTAACATATAAAACACAATCAAATAAAATAGCAACTTGGATAAATCGCCTTGGTCAACAAATAACCTTTCGCCACAACAGACTACACAGTACATCCCAAGTCCACAATTTCATCCAAAAATCACTCATCAGGCTCCTATCCAGTCCTAAAGTTGTAGCAATTCATTCATTTTTCACAAATCACTCCCATCAAGCAACTTCCAAATGTCTATAAAGTTTTCTGATAGTTTCAAAACAGCTTTCCTATTCCATATTATTTAAGCCTATCCTAAAGGGTTCAATTTAATTAAAAACTCCTCTTAGAGGAGCCGATAGGAGAAAACAAGTAAGAATTCACGTTACCTGGTGTCTAACAAGTGCTTACAAGTTAAAGATTAAGACCATGAACTTAGGATCATCAAACCAATTATCATATCTACAAACAGAAAATATACATTACTACAGTATCTTATGGGTAAGCTACGTATCAAATTTTAACCCATAACTCCCTCTTTAAGGTTTCTGAATTTACTCAGAATTCTAGCTCTTACAATTTTTCTAAGATCTGGAGTAAGAACATGGATACTATGCTTTAGATTCAATTCTTAAGTTTCTTTAGCTTGTATTATCTTTAAATTTCTAAATCATATCATTATAATTTATTCATAACCGAAGTACAAAACCTTCAACTTATAGCCTATGTTCTATTTTCAAAAACTTAGAAAAACATATTTAATATAAGTTAAATTATTCTCACTACAGATGTTTAATTATTAATCTAACCATTGAAATTAGAATATTATATGTCTTGAGTCTATTCTCCAAATTTTGGCTTGATCTAACAGTGAACAAATTTAAAAATGATACTTTACTACTCAGTGTCCTATCCATAAAATCTGAAAATAAAGAGTTTAATGCATATCTAGTAACTCATACCTCAGATATTTGACCACTAATCCAACCGTTGAAATTGACAAAATAGATGTCTCGAACTTGAAGACCAAATTCTGGCCCAATCCAATGGTCTACGGACTTGTACATGGCACTTTACTGAGACAGTCTCAGTTTTGTGCCAAGATAGTTAACTTATTCTTAATTCTTCCCTACTACTACCTACTTATAGGCTCATAGAGTCCCATCTTCATATCATTTAGTCGATGTGGGACTTCTTAACCTTTTTTTTTATTTATCAGTTCATATATAAATAGTTATATACACACACACATATAATCATAAATATTTTAATTGTTTATATATATAATTAACCACTATTAAAGTGATGTCAATAAATATTGCTCACAAATTTACTTAAGTCTTAGAGATTAAAATTAGGATGTTACAGAGTAGAATACTCTGACTACTCTTTTAATTTTCATCAATCATGCAGTCCTCTTCTTTACTTTAAAAACATACAGTTTAGTCCAATCAGTTAACATTGTTAGAGATATTCTAAAAAGATTCTATAGATATTATTTTTAAGTGAAATTTATATTAAAATAAATTTTATCTACTATTTTATCCCTCATTCTAATAAATTGTTAAATTATATTTTTACAGTTATATGAATTTTATTGATTAAAAACTTACTAATTTTTTCAATAAATATATGTACTTGACTAAATACGTTTATAAATTTTTGTAACAGAAAATGTGTTTAGAAGTTTTGAGTTATAAACTTAAATAATTTATAAAATCTTTCAAACTTATATCATTTAAATTTTACTATAAACAAAAATTATGTATTTGAAATATGTTTTTACAATTCAAAAGTAATTAAAGTAAATAATTTCTAATGAATGTGGTAAAATATTAAAATTACAAATTTTTATGATTTAGATAAAAACTTTTATAGCATATTACAAATTTTAAAAATATATGTATTAGAATTATTTTTTGATTTTATAAAGAATATTTTTTGGAAGATATGAATGTCTAGATAATTATTAAGTTAAAAAAGAGCATTTTGGTCAACAAAATAATTTAAAGTCAAACTTAATGGTCAACCAATGATTTGGATGGACGAAAATAGAATCTTAAATATAGAATGAAGGTTTGTGTAACATATGTTTTAATTGTAAGGAAGGTTTATATGCGTTTTCAAAATAGAGGAGAGATTTTTGTAATTGAGATAAAATAAAAGGATGATCGATATATTTTACTCTTAATTATATGCAATTTATTATCTTTTTACAACAAATTTTTGCTCATTATTTTTCATACACTCTGTTTATAAATAAGGATATAACTGAAAAAAAAAAGTATATACATCTTATATATTTACTGTTTTAAACTACATTTAGCTAACTCTTATGAACTAATTAATCGATTTTAATAATTGTTTTTTTTTTTATCATGAAGGACGAAGGGAATATTTATCTATCTATCATATTTTTTTCAAAGTGTTTTCATATAGAAGGGATGTAAAACGGTGAAGGGGAAAGGGAGAGGGGGGAAGAATAGCGAACAAACAAAGAATAAGAGAGGAATTCAGGGAGAAAGAAATTCAATGTTTAATTCTTTTTTTTTCTTGGAATGTAAACGGTAAGCTAGAGCTTGATCAAAAGAAAACTAAAATCCTAACAGTTAGTAGGAAACCTTCCCGTCGACTCCATTCGGGTCTCTTCCATAACCATACTTTTACAGTTGGCATGTACTTGATGCAGCATGCGAACCTGATTATCTATTGAGTGAGCTCTGTCACATCTCATAAATTTTCATCTAGTAATAAAGAATAAAAAATTGTAATGATGGTCAATGTAAAAACTAGACGGAGAGATGAAACAACTTTTGATATGGAACCCCGAAAAGGTCCGGACTGACATTTTCATAATTATCGGTCTTGGAAGGGTAAAACAGGAAAATTTGAGAAAAATTCTAGAAATTTCCTGAAAAATGGAAAAATATAGAGTAGAGGTTTTGGAAACTTGGTTGAGGCCCAAAAGGTAGAATTTCGGTGAAAATGAATTATTACGGAATTTCCCGCAAACAGAGGTTTTTCGGAAAATTATTGGGAAAATGAAGGAAAATAATTATTTTAATGAGTTAGAGGCCTCAATAAATTTGGAAGATTGATAAAAAAATTCATCTCAATGTTTATTTGAATTTATAAAATTGGTTTTAGGCCTTGGAAACTTAGGAATTAATTTTAGAGAATTTATTTTTCCTTAGATTTACCAATAAAAGTCTAATCGGAGAAAATTCAAAATAAATATCTAGAGGTGATGAAAAATTCTGAACATTTTCAGATCATATTCTCATATTAAAAGGTGAATTATCATGGAGAGAAATGAATTTTTTGAGGTCTAAAAAAATTATGGAATGTTACTAGTGAATGGTCACTGATAAAGTTTCTAATTGTTTTGAGATAGTGATGTGGTTTGTGGGCTATATTTTTAAGCCACTCCAAACCATTTGTAGGGCCCACAATGGACCTATTAAAGGCTGAATTTCGTGCACTTTCCAGATTCCACCATTTTTATTAAATAAAAAGTGAAAAATCATGGAAAATGCTTGGAAAAATCTAGCAAATGTACACTTGTTCAAATCTGAAGGTTTGGGGCACTTGATTGCTGCCAACACACCTCCTTATCTGTCATTTGGGTGTGCTAACTGGGAGAGAGAGTGGCAGAATTTTTGGTCTATAAATACCCCTTGAAAATACAAAGAAAATGTTAGAAAATTGGAAAAAATAAGGGGAAACTCTGACACTATTCATCCAGCCCTGTTGCACGAAATTCTTGAGGATTTTTAGGCAAGAAATCATCCAACTTACTTCAAGGAAACACTAAGGTATGTCCAAGCATCACTATTCCTAAGTTTTACATTGATTAGACAAGGATTTTTGCTTGGGAAAATACTGGAAAAATGCTGAAAAATTCTGAGAAGCTCGGTTGAGATATGTGATGCTTAGGAAAGGATAGAAATTTTAATAGTAAAGTGGAATAAGGAAGATTAAGTGGTGTATGGATTGATTTTTGGATGAAATCAAAGTGAGGGTTTAAGGGGAGAATTTTCGTCCAGCACTGTTCATGCAGGAGCTGATTGACTTTGCTTGATTTGATGATTCCAATGGCTTTAAAACATGTTTTTGTGTAGGGATATGATGTTGGAAAGTGTTTAAAATCATTGGAATCAAAAATAGAATTTTTGAAAAACTAAAGACCCCTATTCGGCCAAACCAGGTTCATGGGGAAGGAGTGTGATTTTCAAAAATCTGATTACACCATTGGATTCCTCATGAAAAATTGTGTAGGATTGAGTCATGAGATGATTGATTCTAAAGAAGGAATCAATTTGTTAAAAATCAAAGAAAAAGGGGGGAAATTGTTGAGTTAAGGTTTAAGTATTGGCATTAAGGTTGTTTTGTGATTAATATGGCCTATAATTGTGCTTGGTTTAATAGGCATTGAGAGGAGGAACTAAGGAGAAGCATTCCTCCTTGGAGGATTAAGTGGACAAGCTTTGCAAAGGTAGCTTTGAATTATAATTTGATTGTTTATCTTGCTTGTTTGTTGTGAATGTTGTTGCTTGGATTGGAGGAACTTTGTGATGATATTGATTTTTTGATTGACATTGGTTATGCTTTGGCTAAATGCTTTGTGGTATGTCAATGTGGATAATATAATGTTCCTTTCCTTGCATAATATTTTGTATAAATTCCTATGAATAGGGAATGGTTTGGATTGCATGACATGTCACATTAAACTTGCATTGATTTACATGACAATTATAATTCATATGCTACTAAGATTTCTTTGAAATCTCATTCCTTCTATGTTATTTTATGTCCTAATTAGGAAGTGGACCAAGCATGGATCAAGAGAAGACATTGGCCTTGGCATGAAATGGCTTTATGAATATTATGTTATGTTAGAAACTTTTGCAATGTATAATGAACCTTACATGGATTTTGTAATAAGTTATGGATAACACTTTGATGTAAATTATATTTTTATCCCATGTTCCAATGTTGGAATTATACTTGAGGCATTGTGGAAGGAATGTGGTTGAAGGAAAAAGGAGAAATAAATCAAGAAAACGGTAATTAAGGAATAGAAATTCCCTCAAAAGTGCCAAACTTGTAGCACATAAAATAATGAGCAATTGTGGGAGTTTGGACATAAAATTTTACAAGAAAATAGATCTCATTTTTAGCTTTAAAACAATGGGTAATTCATTAAATTTGGAGTTGTGTGCTAAGAGTTATGCCCTTCCAAAATTGGACAAAAATACTGAAAATTAAAAAATTTACCAAATGAACAGTATACTTTGATGAATTTCCTAGAATTATTCTGGATGGAATTGGACCTAATGATTATTTTTTTCTCCATAGAACTCTTAGCAAGCCTCACGTGAAAATTGGAAACACTTTGCTTTGATTTTTTTGGATTTAGTTATGAATTTTCAAAATTAGCCCGTTTTCGGATGAACAATGTATGGACAGGATGAACAGTGAAATCCTAAATTTCTAATTTTTCATCTGGAAATGTTACAAAACGACTTATATTAGTTCTAATTGATGTATAATGGGTTATAAAGAGAGGTGTGACACTTTTTGGTATCAGAGTAAAGCTTCTGGCTTTGTTTCTGTGCACTATATTGACTGTTATGTATTGTGCACAATAATTGAATATTGTTGATTGATTGTGAACTGTTTACTTGATTATTGACTGAATGCTTCTAGTTGGATTATATCTAGGTAGAATGGTATGTTATAGACTGAGTTGAGTGCAGGATAAGTCATGGCCTGCTGTAGTGATGACTCCGAGGAAACGGTAAACCAAAGGATGCCAGGGGAAACGTACCCGGATTGGTACCATCCACATGTTTTTGACCCTGATGACTTGACTCCACCACTCGGATACTACCAACCTCTCTAGGAGATAGAGGACATAATTTCAGAAGAGAACTCTAATGACCTAATCAGATTAGAGAAAAGGGATGCCTAAAGTACCACAAGACCTTAGCCACATCCTGACAAGGTGGGTCCCAGTGCCATCAGGGCAGTGCCTATCCAGATTGTGAAGCCAGAACAGATCAAGACTAAGGATCTACCAATCAAGAAGAGGCCATTGTTGGTAATGAATGAATTCAAAAACTATAACAGTGTCTTCTAGGAGATTATTGAGCTCGGTAGACACATAGATTCGACCCAGAATCAGTATGTTATAGTCTACCAGGACTACTTTTATTACTTGAGATTAATACATAATGAAGTAGTTGAAGGGGGTCATTTTGTAGATGACGCTTTGTGGTGTTAGGTGTTACTAGATACATTACCTACCATCCAAGTTTGGCAGACTTAGATCTGGCAGCTTTGCAAACCCTCTATGCCTAAAAACTTTGATCGGCTACTAGACGATTTAGAACTTTTTATAGCTACTTTGTTTCCCTCTTACTCCGCTGGATTGTAAATATCGCATGACTATATATTATGCTATTCGTGGTGGGCGGTGACCTTATTTTTGGTTAACTATGCCGTGTATATGTACTGAAAAAGTAATACAAATATCATTTATGTAAATTAATAATCCTATTCCTCTTGTAGTTGAGACTAAAATAACCAAATGGTAAGAGGAAGATGAGGATCAAGAGGTAGGAGGCCCAGTACAAGGGGAGAGTCGTCAAGACCCCCTGTTGATCTGATTGAATGGATAATGGAAAGGTTAGAGGAATAGCAAAGGAATATGGCTGAGATGTAAGCCACACAAGTTAGGCAAGAACAAGAGAGGGATACTGCTATAGCTACAGCGGTAGCAGCAGTACTGGGACGGCTACAGCAACTAGGCAAGGAATAGTCGAGACAGGCTAGCCCGTACCACCATAGCAACCACAGGAGCCAACTCCTGTGAGACCCCAACCTGCTGCAGAACTTGATATGCTGCAGTAGTGGATTGTGAAGTTTACAAAACACAACCCTCTTATTTTTTAAGGAACTTTCGATGTTCAAGTAGCTGAGAACTGGATAACCTGGCTAGAAAAGATTTTTAATATCCTGGAGTGTCTGTCTGAAAGAAAGGCTCAGATGGCAATATACAAGCTAGAAGGGGAGGTAGATAGATGGTGGAAGAACACCGAACTGGTCCTTCAGGTCAACAACACCTCGATCAATTAGGAGGTGTTCAAGGACCAATTCTTCTTGAAATACTCTCCCCGATCTGTGAGGGACGAGAAAGAAGCAAAGTTCCTCACTATAAGACAAGCAATAAATGAACCCTTCGATGAATACCTGGCAAGGTATATCAAGTTGTCTAGATACTCGACTTATCTCCAGCACATGAATGACGAATGTTGGTTTACGGAGAAGATGGTCAGGGGGTTGAAGCCTGAGTTAAGAGAGAAGGTAGCCTTGAGACAGCTAGAAGGTTTCAATAAGGTAGTGGAAGTCTACCGTATCACCGAGAATAGCCAGAATCATACTGAGCTGGCTAAAGCAACCCTACGAGCTGAGAAGCCAGGGCCAAGAGCAGGTCAAGAAGTACTTCTTTCAGTAGTAGCCGGAAGAAAAGGAGATTTAACTAGAACAGAAAGTCGAGGAGGGGAGCTTGACAAGGAGGCACAGAGAATGTCTGCCGAGGAGCAGAGAATGTTTGCCAAGGAAGGGAATGCAAACATTGTGTCCGCAATCATGGAGACAGGCCATGCACGATGGATCAGAACGTGTGCTTCAAGTGTGGACGACCTAGACACTTTGCTAGGTAATGCCCACAAGGTGCCGACAGCACGGAAAGACCTCAGGCACAGGATAGGGTGTTTGGCCTCAGTCGGGAAGAGGCTCGTAAGTTGCCCAAGATGATCCAAGTTATGGTTATTGTGAATGGCTACCTTGTGGATGCTTTGTTTGACTTGGGTGCCAGCCACTCGTTTATATCATATGATTGTGCTAGGTGCTTAGGTCTTGCTGTTGACACATTGATGTATGATTTGTGTGTTTCCACTCACACGAGAATGAAAATTTTAACGTCTGCTGTTTGTTTAAATTGTATTGTTCGGTATGCCCACTGTTACACTATGTTAGACCTGATATACATGCCTTTTTGTGATATTGATGTTATGCTTGGTTTGAACTAGTTGTCCTCCCAAAATGTTCTTCTTGACTATAAAAACAAAACATTGATTCTTCCTACCCGAGAGTTAACCCTGTTGGCAGAAGTAAAGTTGAACATGATTTTAGCAGCTTGAGTGGATAAATGGTTGAGGCAGGGTTGTCAAGGATACATAGTATTTTTCTCGGTGAAGGTAGAAACAGAGGAAGGGATTACTGATATTCTGGGTATTTCCTGAGGTGTTTCTAACAGAAATCAGCAGACTACCTCTGGAAAGAGAAATTGAGTTTGCTATTGATCTGGCGCCTGGAACAAATCCAATTTTAAAAACCCCGTATCGGATGGTGCCAAACAAAATGGTAGAATTGAAAAAGCAACTAGAGGAATTGTTAGAAAAAGGGTTCATATGCCTCAGTGTATTATTGTGGGATGCACCAGTGCTGTTTGTAAAGAAGAAAGACAGTAGTTTGAAGTTGTGTATAGACTATCGTGAGCTGAACAAGGTGACAATTAAGAATAAGTACCCGTTACAGAGAATTGACGATTTGTTAGATCAATTGGTAGGAGCCACTACATTCTCGAAGATCAACTTGAGATCCAGGTACCATCAATTGAGAATTAAGGTAGAAGATGTTCCGAAGACTGCCTTTCAAACTAGGTATGGACATTATGAATTCTTAGTGATGCTATTTGGTTTGACGAATGTACCTGCTATATTCATGGATTACATGAATAGGATCTTTTGGCTATACTTGGACCAATTCGTAGTGGTATTCATTGATGACATCCTAGTGTATTTTAAGCCACCAAGAGGAACACGAATAGCATCTGCAAATCATATTGGGCATGTTGTAGGAAAAGCCATTGTATGCCAAGTTGAGTAAATGTGAATTTTGGCTAAATAAAGTGAAATTTTTGGGCCATGTGATAACCCAAGATGGAATAGCTATGGACCCAAGTAAGGTAGAAGCCGTGGTGAATTGGGGACGACCCAAGGCGGTAACTGAGGTGAGAAGCTTTCTGGGTCTAGCAGGGTACTATCGAAGGTTTATACGAGAGTTCTTATGAATTACCCTACCGCTGACCAAGCTCACTCGAAAGAATCAACCATTCAAATAGGATGCAAAGTGTGAGGTAAGCTTCCAAGAGTTAAAGCAGAAGTTGACCTCGACTCCTGTGCTGATAATCCCCAATCCTACATTGCCATATGTGGTGTATACAAATGCAAGTAAGGATTGGGATGTATGCTGATACAGCAGGGTCAAGTGGTCACTTATGCCTCACGACAGTTAAAGACTCATGAGGAGAACTATCCCACTAATGATCTTGAGCTGGCAGCGATTGTTTATGCCTTGAAGATCTGGAGGCATTACTTATATAGGGCGACTATTGAATTGTATTGTGACCATAAAAGCCTCAAGTACCTGCAAGACCAGAAAGAACTCAATATGAGACAAAGAAGATGGATGAAATTACTCAAGGATTATGACTATCAAATCAAATACCATCCAGGAAAAGCGAATGTAGTAGCAGATGCGTTGAGCCGAAAAATGGTATAGGTGGCGTCGTTAATGATAAAAGAACAAGAGTTAATCAAGAATATCCGAGATTGGGATCTCACAGGCCAAATACGACTGATGGCGGGCTAGATCAGTATTGTAAAAGTAGAAACACAAATCATTAAATAGATCAAGAAGGCCCAACAAAGAGATCAACTAGCTGACACGTTGAAAGCCAGAATGTTAAGTAATGAGACGAAGGATTTTGAGATAACTCAAGAAGGGATCTGAGATATAAGGGAAGAACTTATATTCCCTTGAACTCAAAGATTAAGGGGCAAATTCTGTAAGAGGCACACAAGAGTCGATACACCATACATCCAGGCTTGACCAAGATGTATCAGGATCTAAAGGAATCGTTCTAGTGGCCTGGTATGAGGAGAGATATGAAGGACTACGTGTCGAGGTGCCTTACTTGTCAGAAGGTAAAGACAGAACACCAAAAGCCGCTAGGATCCTTATAACCCCTAAGTATCCTACAATGGAAATAGGAAAGCATTTCTAGGGATTTTGTAATGGGATTACCTCGTACATCGTCGGGTTACGATGCGATATGGGTGATTGTAGATCGCCTAACAAAGTCAGCTCATTTCTTGTCTATTAAGAAAGAGTATCAATCGGAGAAATTGGCACGAATATATATGGGAAAATTGTGAGGTTGCACGGAGTACCCGAAACGATTATTTCTGATAGGGACGCAAGACTTCTCTCTAAGTTTTAGAGAGCATTACAGGAAGCCATGGACACTAAGCTAATTTTTAGTATAGCATATCATCCTCAAACTGATAGGTAAACAGAGCGTACTATTCAAACATTAGAGGATATGCTGAGAGCTTGTGTCCTCGACCTCAAAGGGAACTGGGATGAGTATTTGCCATTGGTGGAGTTCGCCTATAATAATAGTTACCATTATAGTATCCAAATGGCTCCTTATGAAGCTTTGTACAGGAGGAAATGTAGATCCCCATTGTGTTGGACTGAATTAGCAAAAAGAAAGACATTTGGTCCCGACTTGGAAGAGGAAACCTTACAACAAATTAAGATGATCCAATAAAGGCTACTCACAGTACAAAGTAGATAGAAAAGTTATGATGATATACGGAGAAGGCCTTTGGAGTTTGAAGTTGGAGATCATGTTTTCCTAAAATTTTCTCCAACTACGGGTATAAGAAGATCGATCAAGGCCCGTAAATTGACACTGAAGTTTATTGGACCCTTCCAAATCTTGTTAAGAGTTAGCCCGGTGGCTTATAGATTGGCCCTACCCCCAAATCTGAGCTAGATTCATGACGTCTTTCATGTTTCTTAGTTGAAGAAGTATCAACCAGATTCCTTACACGTTTTGAAATACGAAGATATAGAGCTGCAAGATAATCTCACTTTTAAAGTGAAACTGGTGAAAGTGATAGATCGGCAGCTTAAGCAGCTACAGAATAAGACTATTCCAATGGTCAAAGTCATTTGGAGCGATCTAACCCAAGAGGAGGCTACGTGGGAAAAGGAGGACGACATAAAGGCCAGATACCCTGAATTGTTTAATCAAGGTATGTCTCTAAGTTTCGAGGATGAAATTTATTTAAAAGGAGGAGGAATTGTCACATCCCAAAAATTTTCATCTAGCAATAAAGGGTCAAAAATTGAGATGAGGGTTAATGTAGGAACTAGACGGGGAGATGAAAAAACTTTTGATATTGAACTACGAAAAGGTTCGGACTGACATTTTCCTAATTATCAGTCTAGGAAGGACAAAACGGGAAAATTTGAGAAAAATTCTAGAAATTCCCCAAAAAAAGGGGAAAAGTGTAGAGTAGAGTTTTTGAAAACTCGGTTGAGGCCCGAATGGAAGAATTTCAATGAAAATGAATTATTACGGAATTTCCCGTAAACAGAGGTTTTTTGGGAAATTATTGGGGAAATGAAGGAAAATAATTATTTTAATGATTTAGAGCCTCAATAAATTTGGGAGATTGATAGAAAATTTATCCAAATATTTATTTGAATTTATAAAATTGGTTTTAGGCCTTGGAAACTCAAGAATTAATTTTAGGGAATTTATTTTCCCTCAGATTTACCGATAAAGGCCTACTCGGAGAAAATTCAAAGTAAATACCTAGAAGTGGTGAATAATTCTGAAAATTTTCAAATCATATTCTCATATTAAAAGGTGAATGGAGAGAAATGATTGGAGGACTGAAAAAATTATGGAATGTTACTAGTGAATAGTAACCGACAAAGTTTCTAATTAGTTTGAGATAGTGATTTGGTTTGTGGGTCATATTTTTGAGCCACCCCAAACCATTTGTGGGCCCATAAAGGACCCATTAAAGGCCCAATTTCATGCACTTTCCTGATTCCGCCATTTTTATTAAATAAAAAGTGAAAAATCATGGAAAATGCTTGGAAAAATCTAGCAAATGTACACTTATTCAAATCTAAAGGTTTGGGGCACTTGATGGCTACCAACACACCTCCTTATCTATCATTTGGGCTTGCTAATTAGGGGGAGAGTGGCAGAATTTTTGGTCTATAAATACCCCTTGAAAATCCAAAGAAAATGTTAGAAAATTGAGAAAAATAAGGGGAAACTCTGTCACTATTCATCCAGCCCTGTTGCATGAAATTCTTGAGGATTTTTAGGCAAGAAATCAGCCAACTTACTTCAAGAAAACATTAAGGCATGTCGAAGCATCACTATCCCTAAGTTTTACATTGATTAAACAAGGATTTTTGCTTGGGAAAATGTTGAAAAATTCTAAGAAATTCGGTTGAGATGTGTGATGCTTAGGTAAGGATAGAAACCTTAATAATCAAGTGGAATAAGGAAGATTAAGTGGTGTATGGATTGTTTTTTGGATGAAATCAAAGTTAGGGTTTAAGGGGAGAATTTTCGTCCAGCACTGTTCATATAGGAGCTGATTGATTTTGCTTGATTTGATGATTCCAATGGCTTTAAAAACATGTTTTTTGTGTGGGGATATGATGTTGGAAAGTGTTTAAAATCATTGGAATCAAAAATTCCATTTTTGAAAAACTAAGGACCCCTATTCAGCCAAACCAGGTTCATGGGGAAGGAGTGTGATTTTCAAAAATCTGATTGCACCATTGGATTCCTCATGAGAAATTGTGTAAGATTGAGTCATGAGATGATTGATTCTAAAGAAGAAATCAATTTTTTAAAAATCAAAGAAAAAGGGGGGAAATTATTGAGTTAAGGTTTAAGCAATAGAATTAAATTGTTTTTTGATTAATATGGCCTATGATTATACTTGGTTTAATAGGCATTGGGAGGAGGAATTAAAGAGAAGCATTGCTCCTTGGAGGAATTAAGTGGACAAGCTTTGCAAAGGTAGCTTTGAATTATAATTTGATTGTTTATCTTGCTTGTTTGTTGTGAATGTTGTTGCTTAGATTGGAGGAACTTTATGATGATATTGATTGTTTGATTGGCATTGGTTATGCTTTGGCCAAATACTTTGTGGTATGTCAATGTGGATAATATAATGTTCCTCTCCTTGCATAATATTTGGTATGAATTCCTATGAATTGGGAATGATTTCGATTGTATGACATGTCACATTAAACTTGTATTGATTTACATGAAAATCATAATTCATATACTACTGAGATTTCTTTGAAATCTCATTCCTCCTATGTTATTTTATGCCTTAATTAGGAAGTGGACCAAGCATGGATCAAGGGAAGGAATTGGCCTTGGCATGAAATGGCTTTATGAATATTATGTTATGTTAGAAACTTTTGCAATGTATAATGAACCTTACATGGATTTTGTAATAAGTTATGGATGACACTTTGATATAAACTATATTGTTATATCATGTTCCAATGTTGGAATTATGCTTGAGGCATTGTGAAAGGAATGTGGTTGAAGGAAAATGGGGAAATAAATCAAGAAAATGATAATTAGGGGATAGAAATTCCATAAAAAGTGTCAAATTTGTAGCACATAAAATAATGGGTAATTGTTAGAGTTTGGACATGAGATTTTGTAGGAAAATATATCTCATTTTTAGATTTAAAACAAGTGGTAATTCATTAAATTTGGAATTGTGTGCTAAGAGTTATGCCCTTCCAAAATTGGGCAAAACTACTGGAAATCCAAAAATTTACCAAATGAACAGTACAATTTGACGAATTTCCTGGAATTATTCTAGATGGAATTAGACCTAATGATTATTTTTTCTCCATAGAACTCTTAGCAAGCTTCGCATGGAAATTAAAACCACTTTGTTTTGATTTTTCTGGATTTAGTTATGAATTTTCAAAATTGGCCCGTTTTCACATGAACAGTATACGGATAGAATAAACAGTAAAATCCTGAATTTCCAATTTTTCATCCGAAAATGTTACAAAAAGACTTATATTAGTTCCATTTGGGGTATAATGGGTTATGAAGAGAGGTGTGACACGGTCACTTGGCTAGAGTGTCCGCGCACATGACCGCCTCTCTCTTTACATCAACTATTTGAATATAACTATTTTCAGTACTCATCAATTTCATAAGTACTCTAAACTTATTAAATCTAAATCATTTGTATCTGATTTGAACAGTTCAAACTTAACATTTTTAATTAATTATTTTTAAATAAAAAACTATTTTTAAAAAAATAAAAATTATCTTTATTTTAAATTCTATACATATTAAAATAATTATTTTGAAACAATAAAAAAAATCAAATCCGAACTATCCAAATGAGATATAGACTGTCCAAAATTGAAAACTTGCTAGTTTTCATACGGTAGTTGGCGTGTCTCTTCAATTTCTTCCTGAAACGGATGATTAACTCCATTATCTCTCAACAAAGTGTTGATTGCTACTATCGAATCTAAAAACAGGTGGACGGGTGGTCTCTGAAGAGTTGCACTGACTTAAATTCCCGTTTCAATTGCTTGGACCTTTGCTCTGGTAACAGGGAAGTTTCCCAGTACATGTTGGAATCCCAGCACCCATTCTCCCTTCGTGTTCCTTGTAACCCCTCTGCATATTTTACCGAACTGATGCATCAACATCGATCCTTATCCGTAGCGTGTCCTCCGGGGGAGGTGTCGATCTTGAACTCCCCTCCTTGTTTCCCTTTAGCAAAAGATGTCTATACTTTCCTGTAGCTGTGTCCTCCATCAGATGGAAAACACATTGTTGAAAGGTAGCTTACGGTGTCTGAACAGTTCCTTCGAAGATCCTTGAGCACCGTGCTATCCAAATGATCGGGCAAACATAACCAAAGATTCCAGTTCATGGCCACCTTCTGAACCGAGCTTGACTAGGGGCTTTTTCCATATGTTCCATCGAAGCTATTCTTGCAAGTCAGAAGAGAAGAAGGCAGTATAATGGTTAGTTTCTAAAAATAACTCCTACACTTCTTCGCTCCCTCACAATCTCTCAAAGTTTGTATGATGCTCTCCTCACACTGGTGACATAAAGGGAATTATGCCGTTTCTGACATCCCTCTTATGGCTCTTAATTTGTTGGTAATCAGTCTCTCACTTTTCAGAAGCCAGAAGAAAAATTTTATTTTTTCAGGCACTTGCCAACACCAAAGTTTTCTCCAGCCGTGTTGAGCATTACCAGTAGCCCCATGCTATTTCACATAAAGGCGTACAAAATGATGTGTGTTGAAAATTATTTCCCTAATTTTAGCAATTAAATGAAAAATATTTTGAAAATTCCAAAAATTAAATGCCAATATTCTAACAAAAAAGATAATAACAAGTAAAATGATTACAAGAAATTAAAAAAAAAAACATTATAGATCTTCAAATCTTCAAAAATTCTTCAAAATCCCCTTCTTTCTCTTATTTCCATAAAAAAGAATATAATTTCGTATCTTTTTTATACACAAAATTTAACCTATTAACATACTCTTGTTTGATTTGATTATCATGTAGGTTGTAGCACTATTGATTTTCATACGTACAGGTGTCCCCTTCAATAAGAACATGTTAGGAATACGTCCCCGTAGAAAATAAAGAATTGAACATCAAGGACGTAGCCAATACACTCATAGTTGCAGCCATTCTGATAGCCACAGTGACATTTGTAGCTGGCTTCACAATCCCAGGTGTGCTTTACTCTTCTGATTACAGAAACTTCCCTAATAAAGACAGAGTCATGGCAGTTTTGGCTGATCATCGAAAGCTGTCCAAATTGTTCTTGATTTTTAACACAATCTCTATGCATTGTTCTACTTTGAGTACTTTTATTCTTCTTTGGATGCATTTAGGTGATTGATGTCATACCTTACCTCTAACACCAGTAAAGTCATTCTATTTAACTTTGAATCACTAAAAGCAGGGTTTCATCCTAGAAAAAACTTTTTTTTTTAACTTCTCCCAAATATAGGGTTTGATGCTGTTTAAGAAATGAGATTTTCTAAAAAAAGTCAAATTTTTCAAAAACCTTCTTTCAAAGCAACTTCTTTAGTAGTTCAAACACTTGATTTAACCCTTTTTACAACAATGGTAAAATTAACACAAGACCTGGGTTCGCATTCAACCATCTTAACCCATTCATTTTCCGTCCAACCATTTAGGACCTGTATTAAGTCAACTATCGATCATAGGGCTTAGCATTCCATACCCTGGTCACTGGCCCATTAAAAGAGTTCATATATTCATACACACAATCCTAGGCATAATAATAACTAAATATCAGCATACAAACTATTTCTGTCATTGGTAGTTACTTATAATTTATCTGCCCTTAGCCGCCTCCTTATGGACTTACATAACAAAATATATATACATATACAAACACATTTATATCTTCAATCTAGAATAGCAAAATATAATAAGCACATTTAAACAAAATACGTAATAGATTTCCCAGCCTCCACCACCTGCAAGGTCCACCAATCATAATTCCCTTGCCTTTAGAAATACTTGCTTTTGCTCTATACCATGGAAGAAGAGGTGACATTCTAAAGAATCTCAGTAGTAAAAAATTCATTAATGTAATCATACAAGACTACAAACATGCTACCCAAGCCAAAGAAAACAACACCTTGCAACCAAATATAATCAATGATTCACGTACACCATACACTCACATAGCCCACTAACTATCGCACCCACATTCCAAGATAAATGGAAACCACCACATATTGTCATGACAAATAACATCATGCAAAGGCAATTTACATCTTCTCATGCATAATAAGCATAATGGCATATCTAAACAAGCCTCAATCAATGCACAATCACATAAAAGAAAAAGAGTTATTACCTTTTGCTCTTCTTTTTGTACTACCTTTCCCTTGCTTCCTTCTTGGCTTCTTTCTTAACAGACTTGGGCAAATCTCAAATCCTATAAATTATATAGGCAAGGGCAGATTAACACACACACACACACATATTCATTTATTGTACTAAGACAAGAAATTCATTTCCTTTGTTTCCAACTTTAATTCATTAAATTAATTAGCTCTTTGCTTTATGTTTGTTCCTAACTTTAATTTATTTTCAAGCCATTACCCTTCTAAGTTTATTAAACCATTAGCCAAATCAAAACATATATACTTTTAACCAAAATAGAGTTGTCCAAACAAGGAAGAAGATAGTATGTATAATCAAATTATAATATTTCTAACTCCATATCTTGCCTTGTAGACACTATAAATTCTTTATTTCCAGTCCTTTTTAAATTGAGCACATTATGGCCATGAAAACAGTAAATTTGCACAGACTTTGACTCCAAGGATTTTAAATAGCATCTCATACACTAGTTCATAATTCGAACCATACAATTTTTCTGACATTTAAGCATCTATATTGAGGTTTCAACATTATTCTTACATTCTAGAAAATTTTCCCAGACTTAAAACAATGATCAAGCCACTATTTCAATATGTTCACACTTGATTTACTCCTCATCTTAATGATCCCAGATGCAGTCCATTCATCTAGAACAATTACTAAGCATTTAGGACATCAAACAACAAACCTTGAATCCATTTTTAAGCTTCTAAAACACAGTCAAATTCAATTCTCCCTAATTAAATAATGTTGTATGAAACAGGGAAGAAAAGATCCTCAAACTCAAACTCTAACATCGTATCCTTCATATTAGATTTTAAACCATTGTTTTAATGTCCTTAACGAAATTCCACAATATAAAATAATTTCTTGACACCCAGGGACATTAAACAGCAAATTTGAATCAATTCCTAGCTCCCCACGTCAACCATTATGGCACACTCAAGCATAGTTATATGTGTATCTCATGTTCGTAGCATTTAATCACAATAACACCTCCCAAATTTCCAACACCCCCCCCCCCACGTTAGTTCTGAAAACTATTTTCTTACCATTACAGTAGAGCTTTTAGCCTAATCTAATAATTCAACATACCAATACTAATTGTGCAGCATTAACCGATAATAATTCTTCCATTTTCTAGTTTGAAATATTGCCACTAAAATTCCAGATTTGACAAGCAAGACTACCCACACACTCATAATTCTTCCGAATCATCACTTTCAATCAGCATAGTAAACACACATACATTTCACATATGTCAATTCAAACCCATGCTTCCATTTCAAATTGAACAACTACATATTTATACACACACAAACTTTTCCAAAAATATTCCTATATGTCTTCACTTTAGGCTTTACTTATCTCCTTTCCTCTACTGCATATCACGCCATTTAATGGCAAGTCTGGAAATTTTTCCCAGTCACCAAAATCTCGGAAAAGAAAGAGTAAACATCATACATCTCGTGTGTGTGTGTGTGTAGACACATCACAACATCTTCAACTTCATCAAAAAGCCAGCGCTCAAAGAAGCCAAAACAAAGAATTTAATTCCAAAATCACAGACCCAATTTTTGAAAGTTATAAAACAAAATAAATCAAACATATGCAGTCCAAAAATCCCCTCCAAAATCTTCACTCAACTCCAAATTCTTGCTTCAACTAAAGCTTTCCTATGGTTCTTCGACTTTCTCTCTCTAGAACCAAATTTCAGCTACTTCTCTCACTCCCCAATATTCCCCCAGTCGAAGAAACTAAGAGTAAAAGGAGGTTTAGAACACTCACCTAAATCAGTTTCTAAGACTGCATATGCCTGAACCTTCTCCGATCACCTCCCTCCCATCCTCGTCTCTCTCTTGAACTCTCCCGTCTGTCGAACTCCCTCGGGTTCAGGTCGGGCAAGAGGGGAAAATGAAGGTGTTTGGATGGAAACTAAACCATACTTTTAAAAGTACTTTTACAGTTTACGAAGTAAATATGTGAAGGAGTTTGTCTCGTTTTGCGGAAAAATACTTTTTAAAAGCACTTTTGAGGGTTGTTAAACACCCCCGAAAAGGCAGAAGATGCCTTTGGCAGAGTAAATGGGGGTTGGGGGTTTTGTTGTGGGACGTTGAATGACCATTATGACCTCAGGGTTTCTATTTACTTACAATTGTATCCTTCTTGGTTCCTAAACATAACTAGGCTTGCCCGGCATTACACCAAAAGTCACTAAGACATAAGTCGAGACAAAACTACTCTCATATATTTATTTTGTATTTTGTAAATCACGATTGAAAAGTTACTTATAAGTTATTCTAAATGAGTCATTAATTGATTCCAAAATACTCTCCCTCCAATAACTTCTTTGGCCCATAAAATAATGTCTTTAAAAATTTCGGGTCAAAAATTAACCCCTGACTATTTTTTCTTGAATTTTCCAAAAAAAATCCTAAATTCTCAAAGTTAGCTTCATAATTATTTAGATCATATTTTAATGGTTTTACTCTCAACAATTTCTCTAAAAATTTCTTTTCAATCATACTTTAATTAAATCCACAAAATTTGGGATATTACAATCGACTTATAGTAGTTCCAGCATTTTTGCTTGCAAGGCGTTTTGTTACGTTGGCTATTGTAACCATGACTTTGGCCTTTATGACTGCCACACGTTTACTTGTGAGCAATAACATTCGCTTGCAGGTTTAAAAAAATGTCAATTAATGCATTTTCACTCCGTTGAATCTTTCCTTTTTTGGTTGAGCCTAGGACATCCAACACCAGTAGTAGTGTAAATTTATCAAAAAAGCTTTAGTGCTGGCTACGAAACTTTCTTCATACATATTGTTAGGGATCAAACCCTTGACTAGATACTTAAGGAATCTAACTCAGTGCCAACTATGCTAGACCTCGTGGTTTCATCCTATTCCTTTGCATTGTCATGTTTCTGTGACTTCGTCTTCCTTTTTTTTCATGAAGTTGCAGAAATCATTATTGTGATTCTTATTATTATTTTTTCTTATGAAAGGAGGGATAAGAGGGTTTATGACGTTAGTGTGAAATCTATCAAAACAATCAAAATGGTATTACCAAAGACCATGGTCCCTTAAGTCTCTTTTTGTGATTGAAGAACTCCAGAAGATGAAGGCTCTCAATAAGGCACTGTTTTGTTCAATATTATTTCATCTATATGGGTTAATCTAGTGCAATTATTTGGACAATAAACTTTTTTTAATTATTAGTTTCTAATGACAATTGAAATCAATAAAAATTAATTGGTTGTTATTACTATTGTTAGTGTCTGAGTTTATGTTAAAATTGATAGACTATTACTTACTACCTATGGTCATCGTAAGAACAAGTTAGAAATTAAATTTGGTCCTAAATATAAGATCTTAATTCAATTTGTCTTCTAAATTCGTAATTCATTCTCTAGGGTATCCTTAATGATTACACATGTCAATTGGTTTCTATTTGTGATACTTTAGGAAAATCAACTTATATTTGTGACTTATACATATTTGTATATCTTTATGATGGGTTTTTGTCACTTTAATTGTTCCTTATTGCACTATTTGATTATCAATTGAATTAGTGTGCCTTTTTTTTTGAATTATTGTTTTATAGAGGCAAAGTTGTCATGTTCTAGTTTAATTGTGATTAATTGATTTTTAAGGACAAGTAATGCTACCTTATTTTCTTTATTTTTCCAGATTTGCAGATTACAATTCAGTCCCAATTTTAATGGCAACAAAGGACCAGAGAAATGTGAAAAAGGATCTGATTTAGATAAAATAAAGAAGAAGAAAAAATGAGAGAGCCCGAAATGGCAAAATGACGTCGTTTTGGAGGGAGTCCTAAATGTTCACATTCCATCTTCTCCTACGGTAATACGCCGGGAAGGAGAGAGGAGTTGACAGGAAACCACACGCACACTTCCATTTCTCATTCTCTAGCGAATCCTTCATCTTCCATCAATCCAAACCATTAATTCATCATCTTCTTTGCGTTTTCTTCCTAGTTACAGCAAGAAGTTCAACACAGCTTCTTCCTTCCACCTCCAGCCTTGATTCTCGGCCTATTTCATAACTACCAACCAAAACCTTCAATCATCATCCCATCACTATTTCTCGCTATCGCTTCGTGATCCGCCATCGTCTGTCGTCATCTTTAGCGTGTCTTCATCACTGCCACCATCTTTTTCTGCTTTGCTCTCTGTTTCCATTACCTTCTCGACGTCTTCTCCATGGCCGCTTGCAGTAGAATGCTGTTGGTGTCAATCTTGATGGCAATCCATGGCTAGTGTCCATAATCCTCTAATTTAGCGACAATGGCAGGAGCTTGGGTCTCTATAGGGGAGTAGTGTGGGGAGTTTCATACTACACTAATCTTCTACCCATTAGTTGTTTAACAATTACTAGGTCTTAGGATAGTTCTTCTAATAATTGAGAATTTTGTAATGTTTAATTTGATACTACCTGGAGATTATTGTGGTTGGATTATTATTTAACATTTGACATTCAATTGTCTATACCTTTAATTTCAATTACGATGTTGTGGTTACGACATTGGTATTGACTTTGAAATTAATGTATTGTAATTTTCTAAGGTGGTGAAATTTTATATCAGAAAGTATTTTGCTAGCTTTAATTATGTTGTCCTGAATTATTGAATTATAGTTAAGCATTGGTTTTTAACATCTTGAGTTCCAGTTTACTGTTCTGGTTGTAGTTAGTAAGTTGGGATTTTGAAAAATGTTTTATGACAATTCAAGGTGGCTCGGTTATTGGATTAAAATTAAAACTTAATTATAATTCTTAATTCTTTGTTTTTAACTCCTATATATGTTGAAGTGATGATTGTTTGTGTTGTTGAATTAAAGCATTGTTTGTTATCATTGTTTTCTCATGTGTCTCGTTTTATTCCACTCATTGTCATTCGATTTAAATCATTTTCATATAAAAATATAAAAAACAAGTCTTTTAAATTCAATTTAATTCATTACATTTAGTTAGTAGTTCATGAAATCAAAATTCTTGTTATAGTTTAAGTTACTTTGCATTTATTTACTAAGATTTAATTTGTTTTGGTTCCTTAAAGAGAAACAATCCGAGTATGCACTATATTGCATAATTTTGGTTTATTTTTGGAGTAACCCTAAGGCAAAAAATTAAAGGCTTTATTTTAATTTGCTACAAATAATTAACTTAACTAATTTTTTTAGTCTACTCAAATTAATTAAGTAGCTCTTATATTAGGAACAGGAGGTAGTATTTTATTATTTCAAATTTCAGATGCTTTGACATAGGGTGTTTTATCTACAATGTCATTAAGCTTCAAAGAAGAGGCGAATGAATATAAATAAATGTTATTTGGTTGCACGTTATATTTGTTCGATACATTAGTGATTATTGTTTGAGGATATTAAAACAATGTCATCAAGCTTTAAAGAGGCAAATGAAGATGTAAATGCAACTGGTGTAGAAAGTATAAGAGAAACTTAAACCTATATATGCCAATTTTTACCAACTAGTGTTGAACAAGTTTGACCAAATTAAAACAAGGAGAATAAACCTCTTCACTTTCCACCCTAATTGTTATTATAACAGGTGTAGAAAGCATATTCTATATATATATCGGTACCGATGTAAAAAAGTTAACAACATCCTTCTTATTTATGAAAATACTCTTCATATTTTCAACACTATCTCTTACGTAGAAAAGTGATAGGAATTTAGAGGGCAATTATGTGAAACATCTTGCATGGCATTCAACATCTAAGGAGCACATATGGAAGAAAACAAATAAAATATCTTGTACACACTACAGAAAAATTTACTTTCAGCGGTGACAAAAAGTTGCCGTTGAAAGTTTTTAAGTCACCATTGAAAAGTCGTTACCGTAACAACCGTGGCTAAAAACTTTTAACGGCGACTAAAAAGGTCGCTACTAAAAGACAATTTCAATGGTGACTTTTAGAAGTTTCAGCGGTGACATTTGTCACCACTGAAAGACACTTTCGGTGGTGACATTCTTGCCGCCGCTAAAAGAACTTTCAGCCGTGACAATTTGTTGCCAGCAAAAGGGAAGTCACCGCTAAAAGTAATGCCTAAGAAGAATTGGCTTTACCAACGCCACATCATCCCCGCCGGCTGCCACTCATCACTAGCCACCTCCACGTCATTGCCACATCACTCCTCCCCGCCATGTCATCATCTAAATATTTTCACCTTAAATGTATCTTCTTCAAGGTTCGAACTCGTGACCACCTCCTTTCGTGTCTAATCTTCTTGCTGCTAAGCCGGATTGAATTTGTATATTACTATTGTGAAAGTCGCCACTGAAAGTCAAACCTTTAACGGTGACACTAATACGTGTCGCAACTGAAAGTCCACTTTTAGCAGTGACCTTTTTTGTCACCGCCAAAAGTTGTCGCCTAAAGTTATTTTTTTTTTGTAGTGATAAGAGGGCTTCCAATTAATTCATTTTATTTTTATTTTTATGTGATTTTATCATTTAAAATAGTCATTTTTGTATTTAGTACATTATTAGGAAGGTTATTAGATATATCATTTTAGAAATATGAATTGCTAAATAGGAATCTCAAGATCTCAAGGATATTATATAATATATTATTATTATATCCTTGATTTAAATTTGAATAGATAGCAATCTTATGCTTAGAATATTTTTAGATTTTTAGATTAATTTTAATATTTAGAATTTCATTAGGGTTAGGAATTTTGTCTATGTAAAGAGTTAGAGTTGAGGTTGCAAGGGTCTAATAAATTCTTTTTGGAGCTTCTTTGTTTTTACTACTACAGAATGAGGGATACTTGACGCTAAATACTTGACAGTTATAATAACAAATTGTCAAATATAGTGTCTGAGGAGAAAACTTGACAGTTTTAATAGGAACCGTCAAGTTTCATTTGAAAATACTTGACGGATTTTTAAAAACCGTCAAATTTTTTGCAACGATACTTGACGATTATATTATAACTATCAAGTATTTTTGAGGTAAACTTGATAGTTTCTCCTTAAACCGTTAAGTTTTATAATACTTGACAGTTTTTCATTATAACCGTCAAATATTATTCTTAGATACTTGACAATTATGAAGAAAAACAGTCAAATATTATGTTGTAAAACCCCCTTCTCTATTCATTTTGCTCTGCTGGGTTCAAAATTTCTAGCGTCCCCTTTTGGTTCGAACCCTCTAAACTACCATACCCACCTTATTTTCAGCCCTTCCCTTTTGTTTTTATTGATCATCCTCCATCATCGTCCCTCTCTATGTCCTCCTTCATCGCTACGACATCCTCCTACATCGTCGTTGTCACTCATTGTTCTCTAAATTTGATAGCTTCAGGTTGGTCCTCCTTCGTCACTCGCTCCCCTTATTTCCTTTAGTGCTTCCTTCGAAATGACTGTAGTTGAAAGAGGATGATAGGATGATGTTAGGACCGTCACACTGCACAGGAAAAAAGATTAATAGAGTGGGGAAATGACTTATTTATTGATATCTGATTCACTATTACACACGAAAAATAGGTTTTTCTGTTTGGCCGAATGGGTTTTCTCGCATTTTGATCAGTTTTTGGGTTTAGGGTCTTTTCAATTTCTGTTTTAGCCATAAATTATCAAAATTGCTAATGTTTCAATTTTTGTTTCTGTAATTGAAATTGACTGAGGCTGTATGTTTTATGTTTTTGAATGTTAATTAATTTATATGTTGTTATATATTGAAATTTCCTGATTGCTAGTTTTTGACTTAATTAATACTTCATTTGAAGTTAAATAGAAGGCATAAAGCCTGGGGAATGCTAAGTTATAAGCCGTTATGCTGCCAAATTTTTTTTAAACGCATCAGTAGTAGTAGAATATTTTTCAAACTGAAGTGAAAGTGAATTTTTGTTGAATTACTAGTTACTAATGACTAGAATTAGTTGTTAACAAGTAGAATTAAAGAGGGATAAACGTGATCAATAGTATCTCATGTATTGACTTCCTATTTTTGTTTAATTCTCACAATATCTTTGAGTCACTGATCACATTTTCCTCTAAATGATTCATCTTAGTTGGAGACCATGGACAAGGAATGGATGTCCACCAATCGTCTATCAAAAGAATATTGGGATGGGATAGAAGATTTTATTAAGTTTACTATTGAGCACGCCAATGATCACAACAGGATTATTTGTCCTTGTCTTAAGTGTTGCCTTTTGAAGTGGGTTTCACCATCCGATTGTGAGAGCCACTTAATTATCAATGGAATCGATCAAAGTTACAAGTGTTGGATAAAGCACGGAGAGACAAGAGATGCGAGTAATAGTAGTCGAGGGCATAGTTAAAGCTATGGATCATCTAACCTTAACATGAGTACATGTGAAGCTGATTGTCTTGAGGAGATGACAAATGCAATTGAACGAGAACTTGACGATTTTCCTGAAATGTTTGATAGATTGAAGTATGATGCTGAGACACCTCTATATGAAGGTTGTACTAATTTCACAAAATTGTCTACAGTGTTGAAATTGTATAATTTGAAAGCAAGAAATGGGTGGAGTGACACAAGCTTCACAGAACTGTTGTTGCTTGTTAAACAAATGCTACCAAAAGAAAACGAGCTTCCAAGCAAAACGTATGACATAAAGCAAGTGTTGCACTCGGTCAGCCTCAACTATGAGAAGATACATGCTTGCCCCAACGATTGCATTTTGTTTAGGAAGGAGTATAAGTCACTAACTAAGTGTCTTAAGTGCAATGCATCGCGCTACCAAGAGAATGGGAAGAGCTTGAAGAAGGCATTATGGTATTTTGCCATTATGCCAAGATTCAGACATTTATATAGTAATGCAGAAGATACAAGAAATTTAAGGTGGTATGTGGATGAAAGGGTTAAAGATGGCATGCTTTGCCATCTTGTTGATTCTCCATAATAGAAGAAGTTTGATATTGAGCATTCTGAATTCGGGGAAGAAGATAGAAATCTGCACCTTGCATTAGCCACTGACGGGATGAACCCGTATAGGATGCAAAGCAGCACCCATAGCACATGGCCAGTGATTTTGTTTATATATAACCTTCCTCTATGGCTATGCATGAAATGCAAGTATTTAATGGTGTCTATGATAATCTCTAGGCCAAAGCAACCGGGAAATGACATAGATATATATCTAGCTCCATTAATTGAAGACTTGAAAGTATTATGGGAGAATGGAGTTGATGTATATGATGCATATAAGGAAGAAACATTCAAGTTGAGAGCTATGTTGTCTGGCATAATTAACGACTTTCCTGCGTATGGTAATCTCTCAGGGTATAGCATTAAAGGGCAACTTGGTTGTCCCATTTGTGAAGAGAGCACAGATTCTATAAGGTTGAAGCATGGAATGAAAAATTCGTATATGGGACATCGTAGATGGTTGCATCATGATCATCCTTATCGGCAATTCAAAAAATATTTCAATGGGAATTTAGAAGAAGGTAAGGCACCTACACCATTGATTGGGGAGGATGTATTTCAAAAGGAGAAAGATATAGATTGTGAGTTTGGAAAACCTTTCACAAAGCATGTTGGGACAAGTGGGTAGATGAAGAGATCTATTTTCTTTATACTATCGTATTGGATAACCTTGAATGTGAGACATTTTCTTGATGCTATGCATATTGAGAAAAACATATGTGAATGTATGTTTAGCACATTACTCCATATTCTCGGGAAGACTAAAGATGGCATAAATGCCAGGCTAGACATGGTTGAGATGGGGATAAGGGAGGAATTGGCACCAAAGGATAAGGGAACTTGTATATTTCTTTGTCCGACAACTCACACGCTTTCTAGGAAAGAGAAAAGTAGCTTTTGTGAGTTTCTTGCTTTAGTAAAAGCGCCGGAAGGTTTACTCTTCTAACATCAGTAACCTTGTTTCAATGAAGGATTTGAAGTTAAAAGTTTTAAAATCTCATAACTGCCATGTCTGAATGGAAAACTTTATTCCAGTGGCAATACGGGCTATTTTACCTGACAAGGCGCGAGTTACGATCATGAAGTTATGTTTCTTCTTTAAGTCTCTTTACAACTAAGTGATTAATCCCAATAAATTGCTAAGATTGCAAACCCGAATCATAGTTACATTATGCGAACTTGAAATGTATTTTCCTCTGCCTTTTTTGACATCATGGTCTATTTAACCCTCCACTTAGTTAGAGAGGTCCAACTATGTGGCCTAGTGTATTTAAGATGGATGTCCCCAGTTGAGCATTACATGAAAATATTGAAAGGGTATGTAAAAAATCAAAGTCGACTAGAGGGTAGTATCATAGAACGATATATTTGTGAAGAGGCCACTGAATTTTGTACCCATTACTTAAAAAATGCATGTGATATTGGGGTTCCAATGTCTCATCATAAGGGAAGGACAAATGGAGAAGGGATTCTGGGAAAGAAAGTTGGAACTATTTCAAACCAACAGTGGGAGTAGGCATATCTACATGTATTGCACAACTGCAAAGAGATTGAGGACTATGTGGATGAGCATATTGATGAGCTAAAGAGGGATAATCCTAATAAACTTGAAAGTTGGTATGCCAAAACACACAATAAACAATTTACAGCATGGCTAAGAGAGCAGGTGCATAGCAAGTATAATAGTGATCCTAATTCTGTTTCGAAGAAATTAAAGTTGTTGGTAGATGGACCAAGCAAACATGTGATTCCTTTCACAAGCTACCCTATCAATAGGTTCACTTTCCATACTAAAGAGCAAGATGATCAGAGTAAACAGCAAAATAGTGGTGTAACTCTTGTAGCTAATACCATGCATATATCAAGTGCCAAAGATAAAAATCTTATCTACGCACATATGTCATACTTTGGAGTGATTGAGGATGTTTGGGAGTTGGATTACATTGAATTCAGAGTTCCAGTATTTGGTTGCAAGTAGGTGGACAATAATAATACATTGAGAATTGATGACTTAGGGTTCATACAGTTAAATTTGAATAAGGAAGGATACAAGGAAGAGCCATTCATTTTGGCTTCTTAGGCTACACAAATGTTTTATGTCCCAGACCCGGCTACTAAAGAATGGTCTATTGTTTTGTTGACTAATAAAATGAATACTGAAGAGACGGGGTATGAACACAATGCAATTGAAGATGATCCATTTCAAGGGACATCACTTGAATCACATTTAAATGAAGATCAATCCATGTATGTTAGGCACGATCACAACGACAGAATGTGAATTTCAAAGAGGGGGAAAGTGTTTCATAAGAAGATCAAAACAATTCAAACCAAGAAGAATATGTAAAAGCCTAAGAGTAGAAAAAGGAAAGGATCTACTTAAACATGCATGTAAATTCTCTTATTATTTTCTTTAATTCTTTTATTTGTTTTAATTTTGTTTAAGTCAATTTCATCATTAAGGACTTTATTTTCATCTAATGGGTTCTGATTCATTTTGTTTAATTGAATTTCATTGTAGATGGCAGATAATAGCGGATCTAGCATCGATAATCCATCTCAACCAAGAGATGCATCTGACCAGGAAAGACAGTTGCAAGACAAGGTAGCACGCATATAGAGGAGCCTTTGTGTCATGCAAGAGGTCGTGAAAGTTCGAACGGAAGGAAAGAAATTTGCTATACAGTGGAATAAGTAAGGACAAGTTGTACGGTCAAATAAATTTATCAACTATATTAGGGCAATGGCACGAAGCACCGTGCCCATTACAGTGCAGCAATGGAGGAGGGTTGATCGTTCAGTGCGAGACGCTATTTGGACAGATGTATCGGTAATATATTATAACAACTCAAATTTCATTTTCTTACAAGCTGCCTGACACTAATGTGTTGTTTTATATGTTTTGTAGTCTGCATTTGATATAGATGAGAGCAAGAAGAAGTTTATGGAGGGGAAGGCTGGGAGGGCACTATGCTCTTTTTTATACTTTGTGACACACAAGTACTTGAAGGATCCTTCCATAGCTGACAAGTCCGAGGTTCCTAACTTGATGCGGGACTTGGTTAAACCAGAGGAGTGGGCTGCTTTTCTAATGTCACGTCATGATAGTCAATTTCGAGTAATAATCCTTGCTCTTTTTGATATTAAATAGTCCATTTTGTTTAATCTATATACTGTTTACTTGTGAATCTACTTTGTTTTTGCAGGAATTAAGTGCCCAAAATAAGGAAAGGGTAAAGAAGAATGAATATCCCTATCGAAAGGGCCGCTTAGGTTATGCGGACCTTGAGCAAGAGGTGACTCAAAAGGAGGGATCAGATGTCATTGTATCCCGTCAAATGCTGTGGGCATTGGCCAGGCAAAATAAAGATGGCCAAATTGATAATCCTCACGTTAAGGAGGTCGTGGACAAGATGGTGAGTATTATTCTAAATTAAATAATTCTCATGTTATTGTCAAAGATCTTTAAGTATGAATAACTATGTCAATGTTTGTTGCACAGGAGAGTTTGTCCCAGGAAGTTTCACAGGGGGCATATTTTACAGATGACCAGGATATATTGAGGAGGGCATTGGGGACTCTTGACCATCCTAGTCTTCTTAGAGGTGTTGGTTATGGAGTCACCAAGAGGGCTACTTTGGGTACTGACAAAAGCCCTCTTTATTGTGCACGCCTTTCTCCACTAAGTTCACGGAGCTGAAGGAAGAAACACGCTAGTTAAAGGAGCAAGTTAAACCGCAAACGCTCCTCTTCGAGCAGTTGATCAAGAACCAAGCACCACAGCTGACTACGAATCTCAGCTCAAGTGGCAAAGACAGCTGCACATTCCCCTTACTACCTGAGGTATAATACTTGTGTTTACAATTACATTCAATTATTTGTACATCCAGCTAACTTGTCTCCCATGTTAAATCAGGGTGAAACGGACATTCAGTATATGGTGGATAGCCTTAAACATCACACTGTTGCAACGGGTCGCATGTTCAATTTATCGGGGGAGAGCATGATTCATAATGTACCTCTCCCTACTGATCATGTGAGGGTGCAGTTGAACACTGCTATTAATGCTAATTATGCCCTCCCAATGCCCATCCCAAATGCAGAGACAGTAGCTCAAGTAGTGGGTAGCTTTGTCACTTGGCCTGACCGTCTTCTTATGCTAGGACATCCTTCAAAGGTATATATGTATAGGTCTACACATTCAGTTGATTTAAAATAAACTCTGTTTTAATTACTAACAGTCTGTTTGTCAGTCTAAGGGGAAGAAGAGCCTATTGGGCGATCACTCATTATCATCACCACAGAAGCAGCCCTTTGAGCCCATTCAAGCGGTATCATCAAGATCCCGAATATGTCTTGAGGAATATGCAGTTGGGGCCAGATTAGAACATGACGAGGATTTCATGATTCCCCTAGAGTTTGAGCCAGAGGTCTACAGTTGACCCTCATCAGAGTACGTCACAAATGAAGTATTGAAAGAAATTCTAATGCATGGAATGGCTGCACTAATGCTTGTAACTTTTATATCAGGTGTTTGTTAAAACCTTAACTAAATACTTATGTACTTGAGCATTTATCCTATTGATATCTTTGTTTGTTGATTTAGGCATCTTTTCAAGAACTTTATAGTCCCCAGTGGCCTTGATGACAAGTTCAAGATTATCAACCCCCACACTTTTCCTGGCTACAGACCTGATATGAAGAAGAAAGACTTATCCAAAGACTTGGTGGATATCTTCATTTCTAGAGTAGTAACGCCTGAGACTTTGTTTTTGGTGCCTTACTGTCAATGGTATGTAGTATACTGAACTTTCCTAAATTCTTTTATTTTCAAAATATTTTGTAATTGTTCTAATTGTCTTTCTTATACTTAGGGGACACTGGATGCTAATTGTGGTCAATCCCACAAAGCCGAGGATTTGGTATCTCGATTCTCTTCATGGGGATCCAACCAATCAACCATTTATGGTTTCATTGTTCAATAAGTAATATTTATATCTATTATTTAAATTTAATTTAATTTCTTACTTCAATCTAATTTTTGACAATCATTAATATTCAATTTTATTGTCTTCTCAGGGCTTTGCGGCTATACCGCATAGATCACGTCTTACCCTACCCCCTGGTAAAAAACGGCCAATTTGACAATACCTTCCCGTGAAAGAAAGTGAAGGTATTCATTATCATTATCTACTATTCTACTAAATATGGTTTATTTATATGATTGACTAATATTATTTCCTTTTCCATTCTTCACAGTGCCCACATCAGCCCAAAAAAAGTTCTAATTATGGATGTTGCGTGATGAAATTCATGAAGGAGATAATTATGCACAATGCTAACACAATCCCGACGCAGGTAATATGCATTTGTTAAAGTTTAATTTATATGTTTAAGAATTGTACTTACTGTAGCTTTACATTTATATCTAACTTATGTCATAATTTGTGGTTGCACATAGTACTTTGCCGACACATATTGCACAATGTATTCATCTGCTCAGACAGAAGAAATCATTGAAGAGTTGGTGATGGCCTTATTCCGTCAATGGGCATAAAATAGATGGGGAAGTACAAGACATTGCATGTATAGCTTTGTTTTCAATTTTGGTTTTAGTTCTTTTTTTTCTGCTGTTGGTTAGTTTTTGGCATTGAACAACTTTGGCAATTGGCTAATTTTAGAATTAGTTCACCTTTTGTACTTGTCCTGAATTTTTACTTGCCTTAAACACAAGTTTTTAAATATGATAGTTGGTTTTGGTTCATTAAGATTTATATAATAATGTAAATTTTTTGTTTTGGTTACATTCATGTGGCTGAATTGGTTTGAATGCTGGCCTGCATGGTTCTGTCAAATATGCTCCTTTATATGAGGTTTCAAAATTGCAAGGGGCTGCTGGCACAGCAGAACTGGTATTAAAAAAAATTCCCATAATACTTGATGGTTATTACTTAAAACCGTCAAGTATTATAAAAATACTTGACGGTTTTAGTAATAACCGTCAATTATTGTTCGCTACTGTTGCACCATACTTGACGGTTTTAATTAAAACCATCAATTTTTGTTTTCCAATAATTGACAGTTTTGATTTTAACCATCAAGTACTTAGAGAAATAGTTTATGGTTTTTCTGAAAAACCGTCAATTGCTTGAATAATAGTTGACGGTTCTTCATATAAAACTGTTAAATATTATTGGAATATTTGATGGTTAATAACCATCAAATATCTGAGGTTGAAATATATGACGCCAGTATACTTGACGGTTTTTAACTGTCAAATATGACCCAAAATAACCGTCAAGTATTTGTCATTCTATAGTAGTGTTTTATATCATTTAGAATATCTTTAAGCCACTTAGGACTTAAGACAAATCTCTATCGGGTCGAGAGCTTAAAGGTCAAAGCTCTCCCAATAAGTATACATCATGGGATTCAAACTTGTGTTCTCCTCTTTATGAGAATGAGACTGCTTACCGTCTCAATCGATAACTTGTTGGTTGTAGAGCCTTTTTAGAGCTATTACCTAATGATCTAGAGATAAGTTCCTCTAGGATTTTAGTGATCAACTTTTATTATTTTGAAGTCCCTTTTATTTTGTTTTTCTTAGGTGCTAGAGGGATCGGTATCAAAAAGCCACTGTAATTTTTTTTTGAATTGGTGTGAGTCAAAAAAATTGCAAGGGATAAGTTATCCTCAAATAATAGACTGTAGAAATTTTTTTTTTCTTGTGGCAAAGGGGTGGTTGGTAGTGCACCCCCTCTTGTTTTGTCAGGAGTTTGGATAGTACTACTTACTATAGATTTTGTTATGCTGCTTCTGATGGCTTTAAATCTCTTTTAAGAAAGAACCCACATTTATTCACAAAAAATAAAAAATTAAAACAACCCACATTTATTCGCCAAAAAGAAAATAAGAAAGAACCCACATTTCAACATTTTACTTATAGAAATATAAATATATGAACACATAATTGACTTTTAAAGTTGTCATCACCACTTAAAAATTACAAATATTTTAACAGATTATTGCCCCTAAGCCAACATTACGAGCCACCTCATTTGCACAAGTTTCCCCACAAGACCTAGGATTAGGATGCATAGTCCCACGAGTCCATATGTCGTGTAAGACAAAGTTAATAATTCATTAAGTGATATTTGAACCGTAGAATATTCAAATTTAAATAACAAAATTATTAGATATATTTTATTTCTGATTTAATTGATGAATTATAAAATGCATCTCAATTGTCGCAATATTATATATATATAGTATATAATTAAAATTTAAAATGATTGGATTCTTGAATCTTAACACATGCTAAAACAGATGGATTCAAATCCCAATCCGACTTCCCGTTGATAATTATTTAACGTGGTGTTAACCTCCCCTAACATAAAAGACAAATACCTACAACTACATATAATTTTTTAACGTGGAAACATTGTCACACAAATCGATAGAGGACTCCGTGTCAAATAACCATTTCAATTTCAGAATATTTTTAAATAGGCTCAATTATACAAAACTCCCCTAAATTTTTGATCACGTGCAAATGACCTCCTTAACCCTTGAAACTTAATAATAAGACTCCATGAGCTGTTAAGTCTATATAGATAACTAGTATGCACTTATCGTTAATACACCAAACGAGAACTAGTAAGCTACCCTAAAATGTATGGGCCAACCTAGGTCAATCTCTTAGGAGTCCTAAATTACTTGGATTTGGTTTAATTATGGCAACACTCTAGTTATCAGCGAAGATTGGTTTATCAAATCAAAACAAAAACAATATTAAGCTACTGTTTATGACGATTATTTTATTTTTCAATGAGTTAAGCAATGAAATCATTTTAAGTGAATTATGATAACCCTAAAAATGAATTTTCCAACCCCTCCTAGTTCAGTTGTGATTATCGAGTCAGTTAGCACTAAGTTTTGAATTAATGCTACTCAAAATACTATTTGAGTCTGGTGAGTAATCCAATTGACAATAGTAGGCGCCACGTAGTGAGTAATTCAAATTAAGATTTGTGTTAACCTCTTCATTAAGAAATTACCAACCGGTGCATTTTTATTATCATTAAGATAACAATTCAATCACATGCACCTCAAGGCAATACAGACTTCATGTGAATATTTACTCAAATCCATTCAAATATAACTAGAAGAAGAAGTCATCACAAATTAAAATCCAAATCTTCTTTGCGAAATCGTCTCAAGAAACATTCAACCGCACTATTCCAATTGAATTCCCTAAATCTAAAATCATAGATCCTGTTTGGTAGGAAGTATTGAAAATGAGAGATAAAGATTAAGATTGAAATTGAGAATAATTATTAAAAAAGTATTTAGTATAAGTAATTATTCTTTACATGACACTAGACAAACCCATGGAGGTGAGATTGGGAACTACCATCTCTCTCATAGTAGTATCTAATCCCACTAGGCTTGTTTAATCCCATGTAACATGCAATCTCTCATACTAAATACTCTTTTAATAAATTTTCTCAATCACAATGTCTATCCATATCCCTCATTTTGAATACTTAATATCAAGTCTGAAACAAGGAGGAATCAACAGAAGAGAGTTCCCCTTGAATAAGATGGGGTGGAAAGCTAAGGAACAAAACAGAGAAGAAAGATGGAAAGCAAGAAATCCAAACAGAGAAAAATGAAGGAAAGTAAAAGTAAATATTCCTAGAATAGAAATTGAAAATCAAATCACTCTTAATCTCCACTTGCCCAATTAGTAAAAGTTGTGCAATATGCATGTGTACAGAGAGGAAATTTTCGCACCTGACTACTTACCTGAACTTTCGCATAGTTTGGTTGATAATTTTTGTATCTTTGATCACCTTCCACCTCTAAAACTAGAGGCAGACATTGATGAGAGAAACTAGATGCTTTTGATTGGTGTGTGTAATTTGCCTTTGAGCTGTTAAATTAATGGATTTTAGTCTTTTTCATTAAAAAAACTTGTGCCACTTGCTCCTTTATCCCTATAAGATAAAATAAAATCAAGTGAAAGCAAATGTCCAACGGAATTAAATGATTAAAAATTAAAACCATTAAAAATATGCAACAAAGTGCAAAAATTCCAAAATTACCTCTCTTTATACCTGGGCACAAATAATTACAATTATTAATCCAATTAAACCACGATTGAGTGCTAAAAGCCTAGAATTAAGTGGGTGAAACCATGAAAATAATGAGATATATATATATATATTAATACCCCAACTATCTCCTATAATACACCATAAAGTTTATTTTTTATGTGACTTTGATTGATATGTCAATAATCTAAGTTGTTTGCAGATACGTAATGTAACATCCAGACTTTTGGACCTAAAAGCATCAAAAGTAGCCTGAATTAGATAGGCTACCAGACCCTTTTTGAGCAGAAGTCCCAAAGATGAGAAAGGAAGTCAAAGCAGTTTTAGGGACTAAACTGCAAAGTAAAAGTTTCTCAGGGGCTTTAGTATATTCAAGGTCAGAGACTCCAGTAAAGTCTAGAAGGCCTAGAGAGAGAAAAGAGACTTGATATAGGGCAAAGGTTAAGTTAGAAGCCTCAAAGAGAGGATTATATGAAGTTAAGTCCAAGCAGGGACTAAACTGTAAATTCAAAAGGTTATGACCAGCAAGGGCAAAAATGGAAGAGTGTACAGAAAATTCCAAAAAAATCCCAAAAAATGGGAAATAATATTCTAAGACTCTTCTGTGAAGAGAAAAGATGAAAATACCCCTGAGGCAGCTTCAATGGAATTTATGAGGTTATTACCGGTAAAAAGTATACCATTTGAGGTAATTATTTAAAATAGCAAGAGACCTCAAAAATGTACGTAAAAATGAGGATTAATTGGTTGAAAGGTTATACTAATTTATAAAATTAGTCCCGCAACCAAAAGCCCAGTGGAGTGGCTTTAATAAATTAAAGAGTCGGTTTTGCCGATAAAAGGGTATTTTAGTAAATGAATTTTATGCAAGGCTTAAAGGAAGTGTTATGGCCTAAGAAAATTCATAGATACTCTCTAGAATTAAAGGGAATTTATGGATTTGATAGAAAATAATTACAGTGGCCAGAGCACTGTAATTATAGAAAAGAAGTTAAACCTAGAGTAAAAGTGCACCGATAAATTGTTAATCAGAGTCTTGCACTTTACTTGGCCCACAAGTCGTCACTTGTCAAGCCTTTAATGGATGGTAATTAAAGCTTTTCAAGTGTCAAGCTACCAATGGAGAGGATCTTGACTTTGGAATGTAATTATATTATGAATTAAGTTAATTAAGAGAGAGGTTTCAAGAAGGCTTAGGCATTTGACACTTGGACTTTCATTAAATGTGGTAGATGAGATATTTTGAGAGCACTAAGGAGCTTATCTCTCCCCTAAATCAGATGGGAATTTTGTCCAAGGCAAAGAGGAGAGGAAAAGAGAGGGTTTTGGAAGGAGAACCAAGGAAAGCTATCCACTTTGGTCATCAATCAAGTATTCAAGGTGAGATCTTGGTTCTAGATGTGTTCTTGTCTTGTTTTCCTTCTCTTTTAAGGTTGAAAAATCTTTCTTCTCTTCCTTTTGATGGCTGGTTGAAATGGTTGATGAGTGGGGAAGGGAGTTTGGTTGTTAAATCTTGCTAGAACACCTCAAAGTATGGTAGATCCAAGTGGATCTATGTGAAAATTAGAAGAATTACGTGCTGATTTGATGCCTATTTCAAATTAGTTACTGTTCATTTCTGATTCTAAAATTTGGCATGCTTAAAGTACACTCTATGATCTTTAAATCTATAGGTATAACACTTCATTTGGATATGTGTACGATTTATGGTGATTTTTCAAAGTTAGGATTCGAAATCTGGAAACAGTGTTGAACTTTTGGAAGAGTTTTGAGTTCCGTACAATTTCGGTACTGTTCGGCGTAGAATTGGTTCCTGAAACTATTTTTCCTTTAAATTTAACTTAAGGGGATTTCAGTGAGACTTGGAAGCACTCAATTTGGAGTTTTCTAGATTTAATTATGAATTTTTAAAGTTGAGCAAAAATTCTGGAGTTTCTGCGTGAACAGTACCCGCGAACCAAAATTTCCAGATTTGGTATTCTTGAATCTAAGACCATCTAAAGTGGTCCTAATTGACAAGAAATGGATCTTAAGGATGGAAAATGATAAGATTTATATTAGAAAAGTTAGAAAGAAAACCTTAAGATTAAGAGAAAGGGCTGAGGTTCAAGAAAGCTAGTCTTGAACTTTATGTAATCTAATGGTCCTAATGGATTGTGTGATCATTATGGTTATGTTTAGGACCTTTGGAACATCCAAGAGGATGTTTGGTGATGTTGACCTAATGCCCACATGGTTGGAAAGTCAAAGGAGTCAAAGGAAAAGTAAGAGGAAAGCTTGAGGTGCAAGGTAGTGAACTTACCCTTTATGTGCTTGACATGGTATGCTCATGTGTTGGTTTGTATTTGTTGTTTGAATGATGTTGTGACATGATGATTGTTGCTAGAAATGCTGTTTTTAATATGTTCCCATGGCCATGCATTTTTATACCAAGCATAAAGCATGATGGCATGTCACTAGTTAACTTAAGTTTATGAAAAACTACATACCATACACTAGCATCCATCATGTGCATGTATGTGGTAATGTTTGCTACTGAGATTCTCCCGAATCTCACCCCTTCGTAACCAACCATTTAGGTCAATCAATGATGGGCACTAATGGCATGAGAAGCAAGTAGAAGAAGTGGAGAATTATTGATGCTAATGATTGATACTAATATTCAATGTATAATTCTCCTATATTATAATTATGTTGTGAATGCCATGTATTTAATTATAAAGCTTATGGCATGTATAGGAATGTATGAGCATGAATGGGAAAAGGTAAGCCCATGTTAGGTATGCCAAAGAAATAAAAAGAATTAAAGTAAAGAGATGTTAAGGGATAAAACGTAGGTCATGGAGCAGTTAGTTTCGAGCTTCAGTTTGACCTATCATATGAATGAGTTAAGCTACGAAATTTGGTATACTTATAGTGCACATCTCAAGATTTAAAATGAGTAGTAAATTACCTCATTTGGATGTGTATACGAAGAGATATGAATTTTCAAAGTTAAGGCGCAGAATCTGGAAAGTCCAGATTTTACCAAACAAATAGTAATCTTAATCCAATAAACTGTATGTTTTCAATGACGATGAGTTCAGTTGAATATTTTTACCTTAAAGAGTATTGAAAGAGCTTTCTATAGAATTTTGGAACACCTCCATACGATTTTTCTAGAATTAGTTATGATTTTTCAAAGTTGGACCTGTAATCTAAAAACTGGACAGTGAACAGTAATTTTTCGAAAATTAACGTCCAAATTGAAATTTTTAAGTGTAAGACCATCCAACATGGTCTGGAATGGTTCTAAATGAATGCTAAGGTACTATATAAGTAAGGTGTGACACGTAACGTATAAAATTAATTGTATAGGAGTTATCTAGATATATGTAAGAGTTTAGGAAGGTAAAGTTTCAAAGGGTATGTTATAGAAGTTAAGGGTGCATATGAACAGGGCTGGGTAGGGCAGAGCCCCTGCCCAATGCCCTGCCTGAAGTAAGAGCGGGCTACAAATTGCAACTAGATGCTCGGCCCTACCCGTAAAAGCCCTATCCATTTTGGGCAGGGCATGGGCAGGGCTGGGCAGGGCGGGCTTCGTTGCCCAAAGAGTGATGCCCTGCCCTCATATCATGGGAAAACAAATTTTATCCACACCTAAAAATTACATTTTATAATTCTACATTTTAACACATTAAAATCATCCAAAAATAATCCAAAACAAGTGAAATCATCCAAAAATCATCCAAAACATATCTTAACAATTATCTAATTAAATAACATCAATAATCCATTTTAAGCAAGACAATCTCAATATTATAACTGAAGTTTTGAAGTTCAAAAGGCATCACTCTCCACAATTTCTACAAAAAAAAATGGAACACCTAAAAAAATACAAATAACAGTAATTATAACTTTAACATATTAGAAATAAAACAATTTTAAAAAAATGTACTTCTAAATTCTAAAGAATGATTAGATGCCCCTTACCAACTTGGCCAATCACGCTTATAAAATGACCCTTCAATCACTAATAGCCATTCAATTCTCTCCTCCAAATGTAGCAGCACCTAGGAAAGAAAATCAAAGAATAATTGCATACCAAATTATGAAGTAATATATATAAACATATATATGAATTATTGAGGTTTGGGGGGGAAGATTACTAGCAAGTTGAAGGACATTTTCTGACTCATCAAAATTATTGAATTCACGAAGCTTGCCGACAAATTCAGACATTGATTGCCCAGGTTGTAGCCAGTTTTGGCTACTGGCTACAAATTAGTGCTTTTGTCATTTTGGGAGATAAAGAACTCCTATAATGATCAAGCACACATCCTCCAGTGCTAAAGGCAGACTCAAGAGCCACTGTAGAAACTGGCATAGCTAATACATCTCTTGCCATGTGAGAGAGAATTTTATATTTTTCTAAATTAGCTTTCCACCATAACAGTATGTCAAACTCAGCTGTAGAAGGGATCTTGTCTCTTGAGTCTGTTGCTAGATATCTATCTAACTCGGTTTGAGGATCTGTTGAGGTTCTTTGTTTCATAGATTCTAACCACTTATGACCTGGATCCTCTTCACCACCACCACCATCATCATCATCATCAAAAGAAGGCAATGAAGTTCCACTTACTGTACTTGTGGAGATAGTCCCTAATTCAATAGAAGTCCCAGCAGAGTACTTATTAAACAACCGATACAAACAATCTTTGACCCTCTCCTTCATAATTAAAGATACTTCAGGATTGACATAAAGACAATCAAACATATGATGCACATGTGCTAGTTTATATCGGGGATCCAAAATGACAACCACAAATAGCAATGGATTCATATTATCTGCTTGACCCCAATACTTGTCATACTTTACCTGCATGCTAGTGCTCATTTCTCTCAAGAAGTTATTAGTATTATTCAAGATATTCTTTTGTAGTATTTTCTGAACACGGGCAATCTGGTGGAAGCATTCATTTGATGATGCAGAAAGGGAGCTTGAAAATTTCAATGTTATGTCATAAAAGACCTTTAAGAACTTGATGAATATTCGAGTACTATTCCAATCATCAATAATAGGACCAGAAAAGTTATCATCATGCCGCTGTCTAGCAGAACTAGAACCATCACGCCTAGAGCTTGAAGTGCTTAAGCTGAAGTATGAAATATAGTCATAATCTTCATCAAGTATTCGCTCAAATACTTTTTGAAATTTTATTGCACCTTCTAACATTAAGTACGTTGAATTCCATTGAGTGGTTAAATCAAGGCAAACAAGGCTTTTGATGTCTATTTTTTCAGCTTCAGCCCAAGTTTTGAATCTTAGAAAGCGTGAAGGAGAAGAATGAACAAATCTAACAGCACTTCGAATGGCTTCAAAGCTCTCTTTCATTTCTTTAATACCCTCATTTACCACCAAATTTAGGACGTGTGCACAAGATCTTAGTTGTAGATAATCACCTTCACAAAGTAAGCGCTTCCAACTCCTCAAACGCCTTTTCAGATATCCTAAAGCTGAGTCATTAGATGAGGCATTATCCACAGTTATGGTGAACACTTTCTCAATGTCCCAATCCAACAAGCACTGCTCAATGATCCTCCCTATAGTATCACCTCTATGATTTTCAATCATGACAAAATTTAGAATCCTTTTATGAAGCTTCTATTCATCATCAATAAAATGTGCTGTCAAACATAGGTAGTTAAAATTCTAATTTGGTGTCTAGCAATTTGTGGTGAGACAAATACATTTTGCACTTTGCTTCAAAAATTTCTTCAATATTTTAACTTCTCCAATGTAACACATCTCTTCCAATTGTTGTTCTTGAATGAAAAACTCATTTAACGATTTCCTAAATAGAGGCTTCTCCACAATTTTGAATGGTTGCTCATCACCAATAATAAATTTAGCCAAAGCTCTTCTACATCGCTTCTCATCATATACATGTGAAACTAAATATTTTCCTTGCCTAGTTGTTCGACCCGACAAAAGAGTTATCATAGATTATTTTTTATCTATAGTGGCCTTATGTGGATTCTTTGAACACTTTGAGATATGCCTTAGTAAAGAATTTGTCCCATGGCAACTTGGATTAGCTTTATAAGTAGTATGACAATACTTGCAAGCTGCTAAGTGCACTCTATTAGTTTCTTCTATTGGCAATCTCACGAAGTATTCCCACATCTCTGATGTGTGCTTAGTTTCTCTTTCCTTTCTCTTTGTACCCCTTCCTTCAACATTTGTTTCTTGTCTCATAGAATCTCTTTGTGTGGGAGTGGGAGTAGAAGAAGTAAGTACAGGATTAGATGATTGAACAGGAAGAGTTGGGTTAGGGGTAGGAGCTTTACTGGGTCTATTAGATTTGGTGTTTCATTAGGTCCTGGAAGGGTTGGTGCTTGAAAAGGGGTTGAAGCACCTTGAGACATTCCACCACCTGGCTAAGATGGCTGGGATGATGATGTCATAGAAACTTCTTCATCCATTAAAGCTGCAAAATTATATAATACACAATTACTTTCACAATTGAATTCAAGAGAATATGGTGAACACTTTACTCTTCAATGAATCCAAAAGGTGTAGAGTTGTTTCAGTTTTGGTATGATTGTTAATTGATTTAAGAAATAAAAGCAACGTATATATACCTTTTAATTATTGAGGCTATATGAATTGAACAAAGATAATCCTGAACAAATTAATTAAAAGGTATACCTCCGCAAAGGTTGAACAAATTAATAAGCTACAATAATACTTTACTATAACAATATAGCAAAATAAGTTGTTCCTTGAAGCCAAGGGGTGATTATTATTGAATTCTCATACCATAATTAATCTCCCTAAAAATTGGTCATATCTTCTGTATTTGGGTCTAATAAAAAGGAATGGCCAAAATAGCAAGGCGTCCAATAGTATCAAAACAAAACACATCAAACTACTAGCTGCCTAAAGAATAATCATAATGGGTGATGGCACAAATTAATGTCTATTCATTTTTTGGTCTACCTTTACGAAACCGCTAGCTAAGAAGCAATGTCCTCATTATCAAAATTCCAAGCTTATTCATGTTCCCACCATTGCTTATCAGATTATTTAATCAGAGCAACAAACTAACTACGTAATTAATTAGTGCATCATACATTCATACTTAATTCATTTTCTTGGATCGATTAAGACGGCAGCCCAAAAGTATAAGTCAGATGTAGCCGTATAAAGTAGTTATTTTAGTAACTTCATGTGAATTAAATTATTGCAGATTTACTTAACTAATATATCAGATAGCCTCAATAACATGCACACCAAACATGAAACATGGATAGAAAATGGGTGGGAGAGACTAACTAACAGAGTTGGAGGCTGCCTTGCTGTGAGCTGCTTTGCTGGTCGATGGTGCTGCTTCGCTAGTCAGTGGTCGTTGCTTCGCTAGTCGGTGAAGGAAGATGAAGTGGAGCTAGTCGGAAGTCATTGCTTCTGGTAGATCACGACACAGCGACATGCAGAGGGAGACTGAGAGACAGAGGGAGATCGAGAGGGAGACTGAGAGGGAAGAGCTGAAGAGGGAGATTGGGAGAGGTAGACCGTGACACAGTGATAGGCAAGACTAAGAGAGTGAGACGAAGACTGAGAGGGGGACTTCGTTCACGAGGGGGTGGCTGCTGCTTGGCTAGGGCTGGTCGAGTGGTGAGTGGCGTGCCTGAGCTGAGTGAGTGAGTCTGAGTGTAAGTGGTCGCAGGCTGCTGCTATGATTGGGATTTGGGAAGACCAAAATTAATGTAAAAAAATTAAAAAATATATAAAAAGTAATATGTCTCAGGCAGGGCAAGGAATCCTACTCGAAGCCTGGCCCTGCCCGTGATCTGCCGTACCCAAAAGTTTTTTTTTTGGGCTTCAATTATTCAGGCCAGGCTGGGCCTTTTTTCCCTGGGCTCGGGCTAGTGCACCGGGTGAACAAGCATCGTGAACACCCCTAATAGAAGTTATCGATACAGGGTCTAAAGTTCAAGGTATATTATATACTACCTCCGGTCTTAAATATAAGAGGTAGTTAGAGATTTAATTTGGTTTTAAATATAAAATCTTAATCCATTTTGTCATGTTGATTCATTTTTTTTCCAAAACTAATCCACATGGTAATTACACATGCTAAAGAGTTTTTATTATCATGCACATCATTAACAAGATATTGTACAAAAGACAACACTCATTTATTACAAATAACTAACTTAACTAATTTTCTTAATATTTACAAATTAGCTATCTAATTCCTATATCAAAAACCAGAGGTAGTATAATTTAGAAATTAAAATAGTATTTGGATACCTTACTTGTCTCTCGCAGCTTTCTACTTCTTGATCCAATTCATATCATTGCTCTTCCTATAAATAGAAATCAATCTACCATCTAAGAAATCAAACTTCTCAACTTCTATAACTGAGTCGATGTTTAAGTCTCTAAAGCTACCAACCTATCAATGGAGAAAGGAAACTATTACATTGTCATGGTTCCATGTCCAGTCTTTAGCCATCTCATTCCACTCATTGAGTTAGCAAAACGGCTCGTCGTTCACTACCCTGACTTCTATGTTATTTTCCTTATTCCCACATTTGGCCCTCCCTCATCAACTACACTTTCCATCCTCCAGTCTCTCCCACCAAACATAGATTTCACCATTCTTCCACAAGTCAATGAAAATGACATGCCCCCCACTGTCGTTCATCCAGCAACACATATGCATCTCATTGTGTTATATTCTCTTTCTTCACTTCTTCAAGCTTTGATTTCATTGACGGATTCTCAAACTTATCACCTTGTTGCTATGATCACTATGTGTTCTCAGTGGATGCTTTAGAAGTTGCAAAGCAATTCAACCTCAAGACATACACTTATTGTGCTTCATCAGGTCCTTCATTAAGTTTCTTCCTCAATTTTCCCAAACTTGATAAGGATCTTGAGATTCTTTCCACTAACTTTCGTGAGCTGCAACAGCCTGTGAAACTTCCAAGTTTCAAGCTATTTTTTGTTTCTTTGGCCACCTTGGCTATCTCTTGTACTTTTATCCTATTTTTCACTTAAGAGCATGGGACACTCGGAAGTTTCTTTAGGTTCAAATTTCTCCCAAAAGTTTAAAATCAAAACAATGTTACCTCCTATCATTGAATGGTCAACATCACTATTTTAATAGTCAACCTTAATTTTCTAATGGTAGAGGGCAATATTGCTATAATTTTAAACTTTTGGGATAAAAGACCTAAAAAAATACTTTTGAATGCTTAGCACCTCTAAGTGAAAACTTCTAGACAAATTTGTACATTAACCCTTAGTAAATCAAGTTAAAAGCAATATGTATTACTATTGATGTGTTTTGCTGGTTGTGTAGCTCTTCAAGGCAAGGATCTCATTGACTCGATTCAAGACAGAACAAGTGAATCCTACAAAACAATTCTTCATATTAGAAAAGGATTGGATTTGGCAGATGGTATTATACTAAACAGCTTTATGGATTTGGAAAGAAAGGTAATAACAGCTCTGCAAGAAAATAACCATAAATACCCTCCTATATATCCGTTGGGCCCTATTTTATAGAGTAAGTCAGCTGGCATAAACGAGACAACTTCAAAGTGTTTAAAATGGTTAGACAATCAACCATCTAAATCTGTTCTGTATGTTTCTTTTGGGAGTGGAGGGACACTGTCACATGACCAGCTTAACAAGCTAGCCTTAGGGTTAGAGACCAATGGCCACAAGTTCCTGTGGGCTGTGAGGGCTCCAAACGGGTATGCTTATTCGGCTTATTTGAATGAACAAAAGGAGGACCCATTTGACTATCTGCCAAAAGGGTTTCTTGAGAGAATCAAAGATCAAGGCTTTGTGCTTCCATCATGGGCCCCGCAAATTGAAATGTTGAGGCACCAGTCAACTCGTGCGTTCTTGACTCACTGTGGCTGGAACTCTACACTTGAGTGTGTGTTCTATGGCAAGCCTATGATTGTGTGGCCATTGTTTGCAGAGCAAAGAATGAATGCTGCGATGCTAAGTGAGGAGTTGAAGATTGCTGTAAGGCCAAAAGAGAATGCAAATAATGATGGGATTATTGTGGAGAAGGAGGAAGTTTCTAGAATTGTAAAGAGTGTAATGGAAGGTGATGAAGGGAAAGAGATTAATAGAAGAATTCAAGTGTTTAAGGATGTTGCCGCTAAAGCGCTTGGAAAAGATGGTTCGTTTTCAAGAATACTCGCTAGTTTAACAAATCAATGGAAAAATTCGAATGGCAAATAGAGAGATGAGAGCTTAGTTTCAATGTATATTTTATCGTTATTTGGCTTAGTCGTGCATTTCTCTATCTTTAACAATAATTTGTTTTTATTTAAGTTTAACGTCATACGATGTTCTTATTTTAATTATTGTCAAAATTCGGGGGATTCATTCCATATGACATTATACTACCCCTGGCCTTTAATATAATAGCTATTTGACTAATTTGAATAGATTAAAAAAGTTTACTAAGTTAGTTATTTGTAATAATTAAGTATTATCTTTCTTAGAATATCCTTACTAATCATATGTATTAGCCAAGACCACTATTTAATAAAACTTTTAATATGTACAACTACAAGAACTACTTTGAAAAGAATAAATAAATATAAAAGACAAAGTGCCTATTTGGTTAAGCTGTGAGAGCTCAAAAAAGTTTGTTTAAATCTAAATAAGTGACTATGAAGCATGTTTATCCTGTATGAGTAATTTTTATAAAATCCCGATAAAACAATATTTCATTCTTTCACTGCACTTTTAAGATAAGCACAAAGGAGTAGCTTATGCATTTGAAAAATCCCGATCAATTTTTATCAAACAAAATTTTTCCAATTTACCCTCTCATACTCTTCCAAACATCTCTCCCCAAATGATTATATTTAATAATATTTATTAAATTCATGTCTTTTTGGTAATTATACATCTATAAGTTATTTTAATAAATGGAAACCAAACATAGTCACAATTCTTAAAATAACTTATAAAAGAAACATATCCAAATAAAAATCATAATTAACCAACATCACTTATAGCCAGTGTCATTTATAAAATCTACAATGATTTGAAATCACAATCATTCACTGCTAATCCAAATGAGTACAAAGTGGATTATGGTTTTATATTTAAAAACAAATTAAATGTCAAAACAGCTCTCATATTAAGAACTAGAGGTAGTAGATTGTTAATGGCCTTGAGGCTTGAGCTTCCACTTACGATCCCCTAACCCTGCCAATTTCCCTCCTCTAATCTGTCCCAACTAGGATGTTTCTAGCTTTAGAACCAACGGATTTAAAGATTAATTTTTCAAAATGCTTTTATTATTTTATTTCTGTGTCTTAATTTTATAGATTTGGTTGATTCTTGATTTGTTTGTGTTTATTTCAATATATATATATATATCATTACTAACCCCTAGACCTTTGTGAGAAATGAATTGCATACTATTCTTCATACATCTTTATTTAAGTTGTCTAAATCTTATTTATACATGTCATATCTATATTTTAATTTTTAATTAAAATATAGGATGAATCTAGAGAAATGATATAACAACAAGTTAAAAATTGCAATACTCTAATTCAGGCACTTAAAATGTCAAAATCCCAAGGAAGAAAGTGGTGCCTGATATGGTATTTTGCAAATGTAGTTGAATAACAAAAATGACCTTGTATAAGATTTTTTTGTAAAAAAAAAAAAAAAGCTATCAAACTTATAATTGCTAGTATATTTCTTGTTATTGGTTGTTTAACACTTCTTGCCATTGCCAATTCACAACTTCTTAACAAATAACTTGTTATTGCTAGTACATTTCTTATCATTTGCTGTTCAATACTTGTTATTACCAGTTTATAACTTATTAATAAACTTTTTGATATAAGGATATTTTTGTCATTTAACTATATTTGTAAAATACCAGATCAGGCATCACTTTTTTCCCTAGGATTTTGACCTCTTATATGCTTGAATTAGAATATTGCAATTTTCAACTTCCATTTTCCCATAATTTTTTCCCGAATTTTATAAGACAAAACGTCTATATTTCAAAAGATGAAGAATTATATGCATTTTATTTCTTGTTTTCTTCCAAATAAACAAATAAATAAAATTTATATTTATATTGTGAGAATCATATGCGCGTACATGTTCAAAAAGCATAAACATATCAGATAATGTGATCCAACTCCCCCCCCCCCAAAAAAAAAAAAATCTGATGGCATACGATAAAATATATAGCAAGCGTTGTTTTCCAGGTAAAAGTCTGTGATCTCATCTCGATGAAGAAAATATTTAAATCACAACAGGTTTTGTACGGACTTGGATCCTCTCCACTACCTTCCCATCCTCTTCCTCTCCACTACCCTTCTTTTCTCTTCACAACCATTGGATCAAAATTCCAATGGTCCATATTTAACATCTTATAAAAATAATGTTATTAAATAAATAAATAAATTTAAACTGTTAAAATCTGGTCTGAACAGTTTACAATTGTAATAAAAAAAATTAAAAAAATTTGCTTTATAATAACAGTCTGTAGTTATGAACTGTTCAGATTAGATTTTAACAGTTTAAATTTATTTATCTATTTTTTATCATAATATTTATTTTTATAAAATGTTATAACATATTAAATCTGGACCATTGGAGTTTTGATCCAATGGTTGTGAAGAAAAAAGGAGGGTAATGGAGGGGAAGAGGATGGGAAGAGTAGTGGAGAGAATCCAATTCCGTTTTGTACCGGCGGGTTTTCCACTAGCCATTCCTTTAATTTGAAACACGATATGATAAAGCTCAGAACAAGGTTACTAATCAATTTGCACAAAAAAAGATGGCCTAAACATAAAAGCAGCCAGAATTTTCACTATATTGAGAGGAGAAAAAAAAAACAAATTTGCAAAGATTTACATATAGGGTTGAGTTATTGGAAATGATTGAAAAGTAAAAACAAGATATAATAGCATGTAATACACTAAATTTAACGTGGAAAGACCCCTATATTATATGCCCCAAAAAAAAAACTAACAGTAACTATCTAAAGGTTTTACTATGAACAACAACCAATTAAATTACAATATAAATCCGTCATTTTCTAATAACAGAAAAATTTTATATATATATATATATATAATAGAAGAATATGCCTAGCAAAATATTGGCGTCTCAGCTCCTTTATAGGTTTTAAGTAATTTGATCTCGTTCATTGTCTCAAGCTTTTGGCTTGCCCTTATAATAAGAATGTATAAAGTATCCTACAATCTTATAAAATGTTTTCTTGTATTGCAAAGCAAGCAATTATTGATGATTTTTTTAACATTATTGTCGTCTATATAGCCACCAAATTCAATAATCAAAGCAAGACAGAATATATCAAGTCCAACCAAAAAAAAAAAACAAAGAAAATTCAAGGCATATATTCCGATAAGATATATTTGTTGGCTAGCAATTGGAAACGAATATCTATCATATGTTCATCTGTTGAGCATATAATATTCCTAATGGCAAAAAAAAGAAAGAAATATAATAGGGTTAATTAATCCACAAGTCCTTGTAATTTCAACTAATTTTGAATCAAGTCCTTATAGTTTTTTTTCTTTTTATCAGGTCCTTATACTTTCATTTGTTTTTAATTAAGTCCTCGCATTTATTTTTTTTTATTTAGTCCTTATAATTTCACTAAATTTTTAATCAGGTCCATCTAGTTTTAATTTTTATTTATTAATTAAATATAAACTTAATTAAATAAATTGATACTGAAATAAAATATTAATAATTAAATTAAATAATAATTATATAATAAAATATAAGTAATATACTTAATTAATTCAAGAAAAATTTTTAGAACAATTATTTTTTTTTGCAAAAAAATTATTATAATAATTTATTATTTTTAGAATATTATTGTTTATAAACTAATATTGAATAGTAAATACTATTTTATGTTTATAGAATAGTACTATTAGAATTTATAAAATAAAGAATAAAAAATTTAAGGACTTAATTAAAAATAAGGTGAACTTATAAGGACTTGATAAAAAGAAAAATAAATACAAGGACTTAATTAAAAACAAGTAAAAGTATAAGGACATGATAAAAAGAAAAAAATTATAGGGACCTGATTTAAAATTAGTTGAAACTATAAGGACTTTTAGATTAATTATCCCAATATAATATTGCCCATGTGAGGGAATTTTACACGTTTACGAGGTCAACCGACAAAAAATGCCACGTCCACATGGACTCATCATTATTAAGCTCAAAATATTTTTAATAGAACCTATCAATTTTTCAAACTACAAATTATGAATGTAGTGGGCCTCTCTTAGCATTAAAGACAAAAGATGCTAGCATAAAAAATGAGTGGCATCAAGTTGCAATTTATAAATCGAACTACTCTTAGTATAATTAAACAATTTTAGAACACTAATTGAGATAAAGAAAACTATATTTGCTTTAATTACTCCTATAAATAGAAGTACTTAAAAGGAAGTATGTGAAGCAACATCCAGAATATCAATCATCCATGGAGAAAAGAAATCCTTGCATTGCCATGGTTCCATGTCCAGGCTTTGGCCATCTCATCCCAGTTGTAGAGCTTGCAAAACGACTTGTCGTTCATCATCCTCACTTCCATGTCACTCTCTTCATCCCAACACTTGGCCCTCCCTCCACAACCACCTATTCAATCCTCCAATCTCTTCCCCCTCACATAGACTTCACTATTCTCCCACAAGTGAATCAAAACAACATCCCTCAAAGTGCCGTCCACCCGGCAACACAAATGCATCTTACTGTCATGCTCTCTCTTTCATCACTTCATGATGCTCTGAACTCATTAAAATCTCGAGATCATCACTTTGTTGCTATGATTGTGGATTTCTTCTCAGTGGATGCATTACAAATTGCGAAGCAATTCAACCTCAAATCATTCGTCTATTATGCTTCAGGAGCAACTTCACTGTGTTTCTGCCTCAATTTTCCCCAACTACACAACGATCATGACACTGTTTCTACAGGGTTTCGAGAACTATCACAACCCCTAAAACTCCCAGGTTTCATAGTTTTTTTTTCTTCTGGTTTAACGAAACTAATAATATCTATCAGAAATTAAACTAATGGAACTTCCTTTCAGGCTGCATAGCTTTTCTTGGCAAGGATCTTCCGGACACAGTTCAGGATAGATCGAGTGAATCCTACAAAACAATTCTGCACATCTGTAAACGGTTTGATTTTGCTGATGGTATCATAGTGAATAGCTTCCAAGAATTGGAACAAGAGGTAATAACGGCTCTACAAGGGAGTAACCATAAATACCCACCCGTTTATCCATTGGGGCCCATTTTAAAAACTGAATTAACTGGCCAAAACGAGTCAGATTTGAAGAGTTTAGTATGGCTGGACAATCAAGCACAAAACTCAGTTTTATATGTCTCTTTTGGGAGTGGTGGAACACTGTCACTTGAACAAGTTCATGAACTTGCTCTAGGGTTAGAGATGAGTGGCCACAAGTTCTTGTGGGTAGTGAGAACCCCAAGTGAGTCTACTTCTTCAGATTATTTGAGTGCAAAAAAGGAGGGCCCACTTGATTATTTGCCTAAAGGTTTCGTTGAAAGAACCAAAAACCAAGGCCTTGTGGTCCCATCATGGGCCCCACAAATCCAAGTCCTGAGACACGAGGCCACTGGTGGGTTCTTGACTCATTGTGGTTGGAACTCCACGCTTGAGAGTGTGTTCTATGGCAAGCCAATGATTGCGTGGCCACTATTTGCAGAGCAAAGAATGAACGCAGTGTTGATAACTGAGGAGTTGAAGATTGCTTTGTGGCCGAAGAAAGAGCACGATAATAACAATGGAATTGTGGGGAAGGAGGAAGTTTGTGGGATTGTGAAGAGAGTAATGGAAGGTGATGAAGGCAAAGAAATCAACAGAAGCATTCAGGTTTACAAGGATGCTGCTGCAAAAGCGCTTAGTGGAGATGGTTCCTCCACTAAGACCTTGTCTTGCTTATTATCTGATCTCCTGAATGGAAAATGATTTAATTCGAATGATCGAGTTGTGCCAATAACAAATGCTTGAGTTTGATTTGTATATGTATTATATACAAATACTGTATGTGTGGGTGAGTTCTCTCGGTAATGGCCAAGATTTTGGAATTATATATGTGGAACTAATTCTATTAGTTTTACTGCTAGCAAAATTACTGATTGGACTTCATTAAGATCCATTCCCTCTCCTTCCTTCTTTTCCAAATAATTCTGGTCATTGAACCAGACGCATCCTTGCAATTCAATGCTTTTGTATATGTGTTTAAGTTTACAGTAATAATTAAAAAAGAGTTTTGAAATGAAAAATACCTATAAAAATATATGAGAGAACTTTTTTTGCGTTCAAACCTGCCAATCTAAGTTTAAGAACAGCTCAATAATGCCGGCATCATTAAAATTAACCAACATCCGTTTTCTTCATTGTGGGACCCATGATTTTTTAAATAAAAGTGTCAAAATACTCCAATTAAAACCCAAAAAAAAAGTTAAGGTCAAAAATACTTGTGAACTTATACCAATAATTTACCAAACACCATATAATTTCATGGAAGTACCAAAAGATCTTATAAATCTTGAAAGGAAGCCGTTTAATTTAATAGTTATGCCAATAAATCTCTTAGTCTCCTAACGAACATGTAGGAATACTTTTTTTGGTTATATTTACAAAGTAAAGAGAGAACATTCCGTTTTCATTCCAAAAAAAAACAGAGAGAGAGAGAGAGAATATTCCCTTTGTTCAGTCCATAATATAAGTCATTTCTAAGAGAATGACTTGGTCTAAAATATAAGTCACTTAAAGAGTAATTAATACTTATTTGTGAATTTTGTCCATACAATTAATGCTTAAATATAACTTCTTGTATTTTTCTGTATCCTTAGTAATCTTATTTAATATGGGTATTGAAAAATATTTTCAATTCAAAACATATTTGATGAATTAATTACCATTTTTTGATATTAATAAATTAGTTAAAATGATTTATATTATAGATCAGAATGAGTATAAATTTGGATTTTATACATAGTATGCTGATGTAATTTTTCATGTAAATGTACGAATTTGTCTTTATTAAATTATTGACACTTATTAATTCATCCCTCAATTTTGTCTTCTTCCCGTCCCATGACATTACTTATTCTTGTCTCTTCCACTGTCTCTCTCTCCTCGTTGCCTTTTCCATGCCGCCTCTACAGTAAGCTCGTGATGAAGTTTTACTTTTGTAGTTGATTATTAGTGTTACTTTTATAATTAATTATTTAGATGATTGGTATGATCTTATTTTAAACTGCAAAGCCGCCTCTGGCAACAAAAAAAAACCTACAAAGCCGCCATTTTTTAATGATTTGTTTTAGTCTTCCCTCGTCTTATATTCGCCTTCATTTATAAAGTACTCTTTCAAAATTTTGCTTCGTTGAGAATAGATTCGTGCACAGCATTACTTTAAACATTGATTGATTGGTTCACTGTCTTTAATTATATAATGTAAAAAAGTATAATAACATTACTGTAAAAAAGATACCATAAAAGAAACACTTTATATACAATGGCTTTATAAATTACTTTATTGAGAAAAAATTTTTTGTTGAGATAACACTGTAATTTAAGAGTTAAAAATCACTATAAAATTTTTTTTAATTATTATTAAATGAATTGAATAATCTAATTATTATTATTAACAAATAATTTTTCGCTTTTGAAAATAAATACCTGTCCAATCCTAATTACTGTTCCGTCCACCCGTCCAGTCCCGAATTAAACGGGACCAAAATAGGATAAGTTGAACACTCTCTACTCTCCCACGCTTCATCTTTACCAGTCCCGTACCCTCGCCCCCACCCTACGCCCAGTGCCCCTATCCCCGCTTGGTTTTGCCGCCTTCTCCTTTAACCCCACTTAATTAATGCTTAATGGAAGTTTTCAGCTCATGTACTGTCGAGAGAAAAAACATAACAATAATAGACATATTACTCAATATGGTTCATAACTTTATTTTTTTGAGGGACACACTCAATATAAGCATGTATATTTTATAAATGAAATTCCAAGTTTGTGTTTAAATCTTTTTGAAAAATCTGATGAGTTAGAAGTTTAACTTCACACACACACACACACACACACTCTTTATATAAACTTGTCTTATAAAATTTGGATGAAATTCTTTTGATTTGATTTTTGAACACTCACAAAAAGCAAGTAAATCGACTTCCTAACAACTCCCCAAGATTTTTTATGGCAAAAGTCAAAATGATTTGATGATCAATTATTAGGCATCAGCCCATCGGGGTGACATAGCAGTTGAATCAGTTCCTTTCCAAGTTACAAAGAAGATGGGAAAACCATTTTGCAGTGCACGTATTTTTTTTCCCTTAATTCTTAATTTAGTGCATTTTCATGTTTTTAATTAAACTATTAGCACTGTTAATTACTACTAGTTTCAGTTCTAAATATAAAAACTAGTTAAAAATTCAATTTGGTCATATATATAAGATCTCAATTTACTTTGTTTTTCATATTTATTTATTTTTTTCGATTATGGTAATTACACATTTTGAATGGTTTTTATTCTAATATACATGATTAATAAAATTATTATTTTAGGAAAGACAACTCTCAATCATTAAAAATAATTAACTTAACCAAGTTTCTTAATATTCAAAAATTAGTTATCTGACTTTTATATTAAAAATAAAATATAATATAACTTCGTTTTGTTAGCTATTAAGCCCCGTAGAGGAGCCAACAGTCCCTTTCCAATATCCAACAGCGTTAAGAGATGAGAAACCTCAAGAAATATCATGTAAATTAGGTATAAATCAAGTCCAGATACTAAAATCTGGCCGTCCCTGCAAGCTGGCATGAAAGAGTTACAGAAAAGAAAGGAAGAGAATGAAATTTGAAACTTGTGAATGACGAAGGTTTAACAACATGGTAAATTTCCAAGGATGACAATTCAGTAGGTATGCTTTCCCGTATTTCCTCCTCTTTTGCCAACATGTGGTATGCCATCATAGACAAGATGGCTTTCAAGAGCAACTATGTCGCTGTTAAATTTAAATTGAAAAACAATTTCTTTCATAGTAATATCTTTAAATATAAGAAACAAATTATCCTTATCTAAAATTTTAAACTTGTTTTTTTTCCATTAATATAGGCCACTTATTATCTTTTTACAACAAATTTTTACTCATTATTTTTCATACACTCTTTTTATAAATAAGGATATAATTAAAAAAACTATTTACATCTTATATATTTACTGCTTTTAACTAAATTTAGCTAACTCTATGAACTGATTGATTTTAATAATTTTTTTTATAATAAAAGATGAAGAGAATATTTATCTATCTATCATTTTTTTTTTCAAAATGTTTTCATATAAAAGTAATGTAAAACAGTAAAGGGGAAAGGGAAGCGGGGAAGAATAGCAGACAAACAAAGAATAAGAGAGAAACTCGGAGAAAGAAATTCAATGTTTAATTCTTTTTTTTTTTTTCCTTGGAATGTAAACGGCAGGCCAGAGCTTGATCAAAAGAAAACCAAAATCCTAACCGCTAGTAGTAAACCTTCCCGTCGACTCCATTCGGGTCTCTTCCATAACAATACTTCTGCAGTTGACAGGTACTTGATGCAGTACGCGAACCTGATTATCTATTGAGTGATCTCCCCTGGCTAGGGTATCTGTGCACATGATCGCCTCCCTCTCTACACGAACTATTTGAACAGAACCAGTTTCATTACTCATCAATTTGATAAGTACTCTAAAACTTATCAAATCTAAATTGTTTATATTTAATTTGAACAGTCTAGATTTAAAATTTTTAATCAATAATTTTTAAATAAAAAACTATTTTTTAGAAAAAAGAGATTATCTTTATTTTAAATTCTATACATATTAAAATAATTATTTTAAATAAATAAAAATAAAAAAGCAATCAAATCCGGACGATCCAAATGAGATATAGACAGTCCAGATCTGATGAGTTTAACATGCTCATTAAAGTGATGAGCACCAAAACTGAACTTGTTGGCTTTTATACAGTAGTTGGCATGTCTCTTCAATTTCTCTCTGAAACGGATGATTAACTCCATTATCTCTCAACAAAGTGTTGATTGCTTCTATCGAATCTGAAAACAGGTGGATGGGTTGTCTCTGAAGAGTAATTGCACAGACTTGGATTCCCGTTTCAATCGCAGGGACCGTTGCTATGGTAACAGGGAATTTTCCCAGTGCATGTTGGAATCCCAACACCTATTCTCCCTCCGCGTTCCTCATAACCCCTCCGCATATTTTACCGGACTGATGCATATTAAACTCCACTCCTCGTTTCCCTTTAGCAAAAGATGTCTATACTTTCCTGTAGCTGTGTCCATCAGATGGAAAATACATTGTTGGCAGGTTGAGCCGGGTCCGAACAGTTCCTTCAAAGATCCTTGAGCACCGTGCTTTCCAAATGAGCCGGCAAACATGACCAAAGATTCTAGTCCATGGCCACCTTCTGAACCGAGCTTGAGTCGGGTTTTTCGACATGTTCCATTGAAGCCATTCCTGCAAGTCAAAAGAGAAGAAGGCAGTATAATGGTTAGCTTCTAAAAGTAGCTCCTACACTTCCTCGCTTCCTCACAATCTCTCAAAGTTTGTATGATGCTCTGCTCACACTGGTGACATAAAGCGCATTCCGCCGTCTCTGACATCCCTATTATGGCTCTTAATTTGTTGGTAATCAGTCTCTCACTTTTCCCAAGCCAGAAGAAAAATGTCATATTTTCAGGCACTTGCCAATGCCAAGTTTTCTCCAGTCGTGTCGAGCCCAATTCTGTTTCATATAAAGGCGTACAAAATGATATCGTTGAAAATTATTTATAGCCTCAACCCTAATTTTAGCAATTAAATGTAAAATATTCTGAAATTTCCAAAAATTAAATGCCAATATTCTGACATATTCTTGACTGAAAAATAATAATAATAAGTAAAACGATTACAAGAAATTAAAAAAAAAAACATTATAGATCTTCAAATCTTCAAAAATTCCTTTCCCCCCTTCTTTCTCGTATTTCCATAAAAAAAGAATCTAATTTAGTTTTTTTTTTATACATATAAGTTAGCCTATTAACATACTCTTGTTTGATTTGATTATCATGCATGTTGTAGCACTAATGATTTTAATACCTACAGGCGTCCCCTTCAATAAGAACATTTTAGGAATACGTCCCCGTAGAAAATAAAGAACTGAACATCAAGGACGCAGCCCATACACTCATAGTTGCAGCCATTCTGATAGCCAGTGACATTTGTAGCTGGCTTCGCAATACTAGGTGTGCTTTACTCTTCTGATTACAAAAACGTCCCTAATAAAGAAAGAGGCATGACAGTTTTGGCTGATCATCGAAGGCTTTCCAAATAGTTCTTGATTTTTAGCACAATCCCTATGTATTGTTCTACTTTGAGCACTTTTATTCTTCTTTGGATACATTTAGGTGATTGATGTCATACCCATGCACTAGTAAAGTTATTCTATTTGACTTTGAATCACTAAAAGTAAGGTTTCATCCTACAAAAAACGATTTTTTTTAACTTTTACCAAACACAGGGTTTGATGCTGTTTAAGAAATGAGGTTTTCTGAAAAATTCAAATTTTTCAAAAATCAAACACTTGATTTAACCCTCTTTACAAAATTGGTAAAATTAAAAAAAGACCCAAGTTCGCATTCAACCACCTGAACCCATTTATTTTCCATCCAACCATTAGGACCTGTATTAAGTCAATTATCGATCGTAGGGCCTAGCATTCCATACCCTGATCACTGGCCCATTAAAAGAGTACATATATTCATACACACAATCCTGGGCATAATAATAACAAATATCAGCACACAGACTATTTATATCATTGGCAGTTACTTGTAGTTTATCTGCCCTTATCCACCTCCTTATGGACTTACATAACAAAATATATATACATATACATACACATTTATATCTTCAATCTAGAATAGCAAAATATAATAAGCATATTTAAACAAAATACATAATAGATTCTCCAGCCTCCTCCACTTTCAAGCTCCACCAATCATACCTCCCTTGCCCTTAAAAGTACTTGCTTTTGCTCTATACCATGGAAGAAGAGATGAGATTCTAAAGAATCTCAGTACTGAAAAATTCATTCATGTAATCATACAATATTACAAACAAACATGCTACCCAGGCCAAAGAAAACAACACCTTGTAACCAAATATAATCAATGATGCATATACACTATACACTCACATAGTCAGTTGCTAACTATCGCGCCCACATTCCAAAATAAATGAAAACCAGCACATATTGTCATGACAAATGCTATCATGCAAAGGCAATTTACATGTTCTCATGCACAATAAGCATAATGGCACATCTAAACAAGCCTCAATCAATGCACAATCACATAAAAGAAAAGAAGTTATTACCTTTTGCTCTTTCTTCTATACTACCTTCCCCTTGCTTCCTTCTTGGCTCCTCTCTTAACGGACTTGGGCAAATATCAAATCCTATAAATTATATAGGCAAGGGCAGATTAACACACACACACATATTCATCTATTGTACTAAGACAACAAATTCACTTCCTTTGTTTCCAACTTTAATTCATTAAATTAATTAGCTCTTTGCTTTATATTTGATCGTAACTTTAATTTATTTTCAAGCCATTACCCTTCTAAGTTTATTAAACCATTAGCCAAATCAAAACATATCTATTTTTAACAAAAAATAGAGTTGTCCAAACAAGGAAGAAGATAGTATGTATTAATCAAATTATAATATTTCTAACTCTATATCTTGCCTTGTAGAGACCATAAATTCTTTATTTCCAGTTCTTTTTAAATTGAGCACAATATGGCCATAGACTTTCACTCCAAGAATTTTAAATAGCATCTCATACACTAGTTCATAATTTGAACCGTACAATTTTCTAACATTTAAGCATCTATATTGAGGTTTCAACATTATTCTTACATTCTAGAAAATTTTCCCAGACTTAAAACAATGATCAAGCCACCATTTCAATATGTTCAAACTTGATTTAATTCTCATCTTAATGGTCCCAAATGCAGTCCATTCATCTAGAACAATTACTAAGCATTTGGCACATCAAACAACAAACCTTGAATCCAGTTTTAAGCTTCCAAGACATAGTCAAATTCAATTCTCCCTAATTAAATAATGTTGTCTGAAACAGGGAAGAAAAAGATCCTCAAACTCAAACTCTAACATCCCATCCTTCATATTAGATTTTAAACCATTGTTTTAATGTCCTTAACCAAATTCCGCAATATAAAATAATTTCTTGACACCCAGGGACATTAAACAGCAAATTTGAATCAATTCCTAGCTCCCCACGTCAACCATTATGGCACACTCAAGCATAATTATATGTGTATCTCATGTTCGTAGCATTTAATCACAATAACACCTCCCAAATTTCCAACAGCCCCCCCCCCCCACGTTAGTTCTGAAAATTATCCAGCTTCAAAACTATTTTCTTACCATTACAGTAGAGCTTTTAGCCTAATCTAATAATTCAACATAACAATACTAATTGTGCAGCATTAACCAATAATAATTCTTCAATTTTCCAGTTTGAAATATTGCCACTAAAATTCCAGATTTGACAAGCAAGCCTACCCACACACTCATAATTCTTCCGAATCATCACTTTCAATCAGCATAGTCACCACACACATATATTTCATATATGTCAATTCAAACCCATGCTTCCATTTCAAATTGAACAACCACACACACGCACACGCGCGCGCGCGCGCGCACACACTTACCTCCAAAAATATTCCTATATATCTTCACTTTAGGCTTTACTTATCTCCTTTCCTCTGCTACATATCACGCCATTTAACAGCAAGTCTGGAAATTTTTCCCAGTCACCAAATCTCTGAAAAGAAAAAGTAAACATCCTACATCTCATATATATAAATATATATAGACACATCACAACATCTTCAACTTCATCAAAAACCCAGCGCTCAAAGAAGCCAAAACAAAGAGTTTAAATCCAAAATCACAGACCCAATGTTCGAAAGTTATAAAACAAAGTAAATCAAACATATGCAGTCCAAAAACCCCTTCACTCAACTCCAAATTCTTGCTTCAGCTAAAGCTTTCCTATTCTTCGACTTTCTCTCTCTAGAACCAAATTTCAGCCACTTCTCTCACTCCCAAATATTCCCCCAAGCGAAGAAACTAAGAGTAAAAGGAGATTTAGAAGACTCACCTAAATCAGTTTCTAAAACTGCATACGCCTAAAACTTCTCCGATCACCTCCTTCCCGTCCTCCTCTCCCCCCCCCGGGGGGGGGGGTCTCTCGAACCCTCTCGGGTTCAGGTCAGGCAAGAGGGGAAAATGGAAAGGGCGGAGGTGGTTTTGGCAAAGTAAATGGGGGTGGGGGTTTTGTTGGGGGACGTGGAATTGGGACGTGGAATGACCATTATGCCCTCAGGGTTTCCATTTACTTACAATTGGATCCTTCTTGGTTCTTAAGCATAACTAGGCCTGCCTGGCACGGCATCAAAAGTTACTTGTAACTATGTTTGACATAAAATGAGATAAAACTCTTCTAATATATTTATTTTATATTTTGTAGATCACGATTAAAAAGTTACTTATAAGTCATTTCAAATGAGTTCTTAATTGATTCCCAAATTCTCTCCCTTCAATAGTTTATTTGGCCCATAAAATAATGTTTTCAAAAATTTTGGGTCAAAAATTAATCCTTAACTATTTTTTCTTGAATTTTCAAAAAAAAAAATCCTAAATTCTCAAAATTAGCTTTATGATTATGTAGACCATATTTTAATGGTTTCATTCTCAGTAATTTCTCTGAAAATTTCTTCTCAATCATGCTTTAATTAAATCCACAAATTTTGAGATATTACAGTCGACTTCTAGTAGTTCGAGCATTTTTGCTAGCAAGGCGTTTTGTTGCATTGGCTATTATAACCATGACTTCGGCCTTTATGACTGCCACACGTTTACTTGTGAGCAATAACATTCACTTGCAGGTTTAAAAAAAATGTCAATTAATGGATTTTCACTTCGTTAAATCTTTTTTTTTTTTGGTTGAGCCTAGGATATCCATCACTAGTAGTAGTGTAAATTTCTCAAAAAAGCTTTAGTGCTGGCTATGAGACTCTCTCCATACATACTATTAGGGATTGAACTCCTGACTAAATATTTAAAGAATTTAACTAAGTGTCAACTATGCTAGGCCTCGTGGTTTCATCCTATTCCTTTGCTGTCGTGTTCTTGTGACTTTGTCTTCCTTTTTTTCATCAAGTTGCAGAAATCATTATTGTGATTGTTATTATTAGTTTTTCTTATGAAAGGAGGGATAAGAGGGTTTATGAGGTTAGTGTGAAATCTATCAAAACAATCAAAATGGTATTACCAAAGACCATGGTGCCTTAAATCTCTTTTTGTGATTGAAGAACTCCAGAAGAAAAAGGCTCTCAATAAGGCACTGTTTTGTTCAATATTATTTCATCTATATGGGTTAATCCATTGTAATTATTTGGACAATAAACTTTTTTTTTAATTATTAGTTTCTAATGACTTGAAATCAATAAAAATTAATTGGTTGTTGTTATTATTGTTATTGTCTTAGTTTATGTTAAAATTGATAGACTATTACTTTCTACCTATGGTCATCATAAAAGCAAGTTAGAAATTAACTTCCATCCTAAATATAAGATCTTAATTCAATTTATTTTCTAAATTTTTACTTCATGCTCTAAAGTATCCCTAATGATTACGCATATCAATGGGTTTCTATTCAAAAATAGTCATGATTAAAAATGATACTTTAGGAAAATCAACTTATATTTGTGACTTATACATATTTTTATATCTTTTTTATGGGTTTTTGTCACTTTAATTGGTCCTTATTGTACTATTTGATTATTAATTGAATTAGTGTGTTTTTTTTTTAATTATTGCTTTATAGAGGCAAAGTTGTCATGTTTTAGTATAATTGTGATTAATTGATTTTTAAGGACAAGTGATGCTACTGTATTTTTTTTTATTTTTCACAGATTTGCAAATTATAGTGCAGTCCTAATTTCAATGGCAACAAAGGACCAGAGAAATGCAGAAAAGGATCTGCTTTAGAGAAAATAAAGTAAGAGGAAAAGAGAAAGAGAGTGGCAAAACGACGTCGTTTTGGAGGGAGTCCTAAATGTTCACATTCCGCCTCCTCCTCCTACGGCAATGCGCTGGGAAGGAGAGAGGAGTCGACAGGAAACCACACGCACACTTCCATTTCTCATTCTCTAGCGAATCCTTCATGTTCCATCAATCCAAACCATTAATTCATCATCTTCTTTGCGTCTTCTTCCTAGTTGCAGCAAGGAATTCAACGCAACCTCTTCCTTCCACCTCCAACCTTGATTATCGGCCCATTTCATAACTACCAACCAAAACCTTCAATCCATCGTCCCATCACTATTTCTCGCTATCTCTTCGCGATCCGCCATCATCTGTCGTCATCTTTAGCGTTTCTTCATCACTGCCATCATCTTTTTCAGCTTTCCTGTCTGTTTCCATTACCTTCTCGACGTCTTCTCCATGGTCGCTTGCAGTAGAATGCTGTTGGTGTCAATCTTGATGGCAATACATGGCTTGTCTCCATAATCCTCTAATTTAGCAACAATGGCAGGAGCTTGGGTCTCTAGAGGAGAGTTTCATACTACGCTAATCTTCTTCTTCCTATTAGTTGCTTAACAATTACTAAGTCTTAGGATAGTTCTTCTGATTATTGAGAATTTTGTAATGTTTAATTTGATACTTCAGAAGATTATTGTGGTTAAATTATTATTTAGCATTTGATTTTGGGCTGTCTATAGCTTTAATTTTAATTACGATGTTGTAGTTATGACATTTGTATTGACTTGGAAGTTAATATATTGTGATTTTCCAAAGTGGTTTGGAATTTTGAATCAGAAAGTCCTTTGCTAGTTTTAATTCTGTTGTCCTAAATTATTGAATTATAATTAAATATTGGTTTTTAACATCTTGAGTTTCATTTTACTGTTCTGGTTATAATTAGTAAGTTAGAATTTTGGAAAATATTTTATAACAATTTGAGATGGCTTAGTTGTTGGATTAAAAGTTTAATTATAATTCTTAGTTCTTTGTTTTTAACTTTCATATATATTGAAGTGATGATTGTCTGTTGAATTAGATGATATTTTGTTATCATTGTTTTCTCGTGTGTCTCGTTTCATTCCACTCATTATCATTCCATTTAAATCATTTTCATATAAAAATATCAAAAACAAGTCTTTTAAATTCAATTTAATTCATTGCATTTAGTTAGTAGTTCATGAAATCAAAATTCTAGTTATAGTTTAAGTTAGTTTGCATTTATTTACTAAGATTTAATTCATTTTGGCTCCTCAAAGAGAAACAATCCGAGTATGCATTATATTGCACAATTTTGGTTTATTTTTGGAGTAACACTAGGGCACAAAATTAAGGGCTTTATTTCAATTTATTATAAATAACTAACTCAACTAATTTTCTTAATCTACTCAAATTAATTAAGTAGCTCTTATATTAAGAATAGGAGGTAGTATTTTATTATTTTAAATTTTAGATGCTTTGACATAAGGTGTTTTATCTACAATGTCATCAATGAGCTGCAAGCTTCCACTACAAAAAAAACAGTTGATTAGCGACAGAATTTGCGACGGAAAAAAATTATGTAGCTAATTTCTGACGGAATTTGTGACGGAAACAAATTCCGTTGCTAATTTTCGACGAAAATTCCATTACTAATTTTTTTGACAAATTAATGATGGAATTTTTCCGTCACCAATATTAACGATAGATTAGCAACCAAATTTCTCTCCGTCGCTAATTTGTCAGAAAATTTGTCAATAAATACTTAGCGATGGAATTTTTTCCGTCAGAAATTTCCGTCGCTAATTTCGCCGCTAAATTGTTTGTCATAGAAGTTTTTATCACTAATTTTAAATTTCATTATTTTAAATTATAATCTTACAAAAATGTATATAATAACAATTAAGAATATAATGATTTAAAAACATTTTTAATTATAAAATAAATTGATATATTTGTGGAATTGGTGTCAATGAAGATATCCTCATCATTCATATCATCATTAGGTATATACTGAAAATAGAAAGACAATTTCTTAGAAAACTTGTTTATATTTCATTAAAATAAATTCCTCTTGATTATTAATAATAATTAAAAAAATACAATAAGAATATTAATAACTTGTTTATGTAAACTGATATAAGAAAGAAATAATTTTATCATATATACAATATATGAAAATATATAATATATGATAGAAATTCAAAACCAAAAAATGAATTTATATGAACGCAAACTAATATTGAAGTGAATTTTGAATTTCAATCATTAAACAATAAAATTTGATCATGATATAATTAATACCCATGATATACATTGATTTTGGTATTTAATACAAAAACAAATGGTATATACAAAGAATTTTAAGAAAATAAATTACATAGGATATATATACAAGTAGGAGAATACTGTTTATCATAATCTATTCAAATTATTTATTTTTTTTATATAGAATAATTTATTGATTTTATTATAGTAGTTATTTTTTGAATAACACAATTTTTTGACTAATTGTAAATGATTTTCTTCAAATATATAAAACATATATAGATAATATAATATAATGTAATACAATACATATATAATTAAATTATATATCTTATCAATGTTAATTAAAAATAAATTTTAAAAATATTTATAAAAAAATTATTTATGATTTAAACTTCAAAATTAGTGTCATTAGAAATTAAAATTATATTAAAAATATTTTTTAAAAAATAAAAAATTATAAAACAACTAGTAAAACAAATATTTAAAAATTATTTTGTCATTAAAATTATTATGATTAAAATTATCATATAGTATATTTTTAGTTTTTAATAATATATGTATATATAATTGTTTGTATAAAATAATATTATACATATTTAATTTTATATAATAAGTCAACTGGTAAAGCTGCACACGCGCACAGATGAGGTCCTGGGTTTGAGCCATGGAGAAGTCACTTTGAGGAGGGAATTACGTGGTGGCGACATGTGGCAGGCAAAGGTGACATGTGACGTGGTAGCAGAGGTGAGATGGCAGCACACGTGGTAGGTAGAGGTGAGGTGGTAGCATACATGGTGGTAGAGCAGCACACGTGGCAAGCAGAGGTGAGGTAGCAGTGACACATGGAGGTGGTCATCGGTGATAACGTGGCGATTGGTAGAAGTGCCACATGGCATTTTAATTTTTTTTTCAAAAATTACGTTAGCGACGGGATTTTTCCGTCGCTAATTTGCGGCAAAAATTTCTATCAAGAATTAGTGACGGAAAATTTCTGTCGATAATTAGCGACAGAAAATTTCGTCACTAATCCATGGCTAATTAGCAACAGAATTTCAATTCAGTCACTAATTAATTAGCGACAAAGGAATTACCAACGGAACAAATTCCGTCGCAACGCTAATTCCGTCACTAAATAAAAAAATTCTGTCACTAAAAGCATGTTTTTTTTTGTCCTATTCAAAGAAGAGGCAAATGAATATCAATAAATTTGATTTGGTTGCACGTTATATTTGTTTGATACATAGTGATTATTGTTTGAGGACATTAAAACAATGGCATCAAGCTTTAAAGAGGCAAATGAAGAGGTAAGTGCAACTGGTGTAGATAGTATCAGAGAAACTTAAAGGGAAAATCACAAATAAAGACCCTTAAATTAGCAAAATTACTATATGGTCACCTGAATAAGCCAAATTACCATGAGGGACCCAGTCTCAAATTGCAAATAGCAAATATTGGTGAAAGGACGAAATTGCCCCTCAGTAAATCAGCTTCATTAATGAAGTCTGAGACAAACAATGTGATCGTGGAGAGCTTGAAGGAGAAGATTAGTGGTGCACACGGTTGAGAATCAAGTAAGTAATGTTTGCAATGTTTCTAAGTATACTCTTCTTCTTCTCTACCTTGTAAGATCGAGGAACGTGATGTTGTTCTTGAATGTGGTGACTGGCATTGTGGGTCATTGGGTGATAGGTATGGAGGGAGTAAGCGGTGGAGTTGATCATGGAATAATGTTGTTTGAGGAGGTTTTAGTTGAGTTGAGATTCAAAATATTTGTCTTTGTAGTCAGATTGTTGACCTGTGATTTTCATGACGGAAGTTGCCACTGATCTGTGTTAGGAATATCACGAATAGGAGAGTGGGGGAGGGGAAATGGAAGGAGGTAATAATTATTAGTTTGAGTGTGAAGTTTAAGGTGATGCAGTGGGGGGAGGGGAATGAAGATCTTGTCATTTAGAATTTTCAACTTGTAAAACCCTAATGTCAAGTGGGGAAAAGAAGATTTAGTTGGTCTTGATTTCTAAATGCAAATTTGATTGAATAAAAGTATACTGAAGCTGATATATTTTTTATATGTTTGTTATTCCAGGTTAGCATGACAAAATGAACTGTAACAATGGGTCAAGCTGTTGGAAAGAATTGTTTTGTTTTTTCCATGTTGGTGGGTATTTTGAAAGAAACAGTGAAGGTGAAGTTAAATATGATAGAGGGCGTGTGAGAGCAAGCAGCATAAAAGAAGGGATAACATTGGAGGAATTAAGGGGGACAATATCACAGCTGGTACACAATGATGCTAAAGGGTGTGAAATTAAGTATACGGTTAAGTTTGCTGAGCGCACACTAATTGATCTTTATCATGAAGGTGATATTTGCAATATGTTTAGATATAACGATAGCAGTGCTCATTCATATGTAGCAGTGAAAGGGAACTAGAAGGAAGGTGGAGCAATGAATGATGGAGAAATATAAGTGGTTAAAGTTTTACAGTTGATAGTTATTGTTCGGTAATGGGTTATTGTTAATACATAAAGAAATGTTGTTATTATGTGTATTGCGTAGCACTAGAAAGTTGTTATTTGGTAATGAATTGTTGTTAATTTGTATATAAATCTTGTTACTAAGGTAATGAAGTTGCGGTTGGAAGTTGTAATTTGGTAATGAGTTGTTGCTAATTTCCATTCAAATGTTGTTATATTGCTTAGTCTATTGCAGTAGTAAATTGTTATTTTATAATGAATTGTTGATATTTTCCATACAAATCTTATTATTATGCTAACTTTGTTACAGTAGAATGTTGTTATTTCCTAATGTGTTGTTGCTAATTTCTATTTGAATGTTATTATTATGGGTGTAGGGGTGAGAATTTGTTTGGGCTGTCAGAAGAAATAACTAAAGGTGTGGTGAACCTTGGTAATAACTATGAACCACTCAGTGTTGACTATGGTGCTGAATGCCTAATGTATGAACGAGGGGGTTTAAGTTAGACAAACTTCAGTGATGGTTTAGGGAACGAAGGGATATTGAGGGGTAATTTGGATTGCATGAAATGGGTTGGATTTTTTTACAGGAGTAGGGCAATATATTCCACATGCCCAAGCTTTTAGGGAGGCTGTGTACAGGTTTAGCATTGCACAGAAGTGGCTGTGTACAAGTTTAGTATTGCACATAAGTTTGCAACAACATATGTGAGAAATAATAGGGAGAAGATGAATGTGAGGTGTAAAGTGGAAAGGTGTCCATGGAAGATTTGTGCAAATACTGTTGGGAGGGATACTCTTTTATTATGCGTGACCACATTCGTTAATGAACACATTCATTCAGCACAAGATAATCTAGATGTCACTTATGCTAGCAATGCTGCGTTGACATCATCAATAATACTTGAGGAGATAAGAAACCATACCGAAAAGCATCCTACTGAAATAAGGAAGACACTGAAAAGGGAGTATGGTGTGAGGCTAACTATGCTCAAGCTTACAGAGCAAAGGAAAAGGCTATGGAACACATACATGGGAAACCGGAAGAATCCTATATGTTCATACCATGGATATGTCAAAGATTAAAGGAAACTAATGATAAAACAGTTGCTAAATGGGCTGTCGTTGGTAATACATTTGAGTGGGTTTTCATTGCATATGGTTCGTGTATTGAGGGTTTTTTGAGTTGTGCAAGGGCTATATTATATGTTGATGGAACTCATTTAAGTGGTCCTTATAAGGGGACACTACTCTCAGCGTCAGGATATGGTGCAGATAATGTAACACCCTATCTAGAAACTTGCCATATTTAATACAATATAGGAATGTCAACACTATTACCATGGTAATTAAAGAAAACAGGTTACAAACTTTATTTCAAAATTTTCTTACTTATTATGTCATAACCATGATATAAAAGAATGGGAGATACAGTTACCAATATAACATATCATGGTTATAAAAGGATTATACTTACTCATTATGCATAACCATGTTAGGAAAGGATTATACCCCTAACATGGTTATAAAAAGCCTTTCATATGCCTGATTGACACAGTTTGTCACAATTAATCTAATAAAATTAAGTTTAACTCATTTTGAAGACATCCTCATAAATGTATAATCATAAATGTTTCAACATTAATAATATAAAAAGAGATGCATAATGATATCCTAGGTGGCAAATAACTAATGACTAAACATAACCAGTGTTTGGGGTGTGATCACCAATGAAGGTGAACTCACACCTCCAATTCCTTCCCCGCCGTGGCTCCTTTGTTACGCTTACCTGAAAATTGTAGATGTAACGGAATGAGACTACCATCTCAGTAACGAAAACTCCTACCTACCTCACCTACCAGCACCCCTAAGAGGCGCCAAGTGGGACTAACAATTAAGAAAATCATTAAATATGTTACTATCATATAACAAATACCAGACATCATAAACATATAAGCTAAAAGAAAATATCAACATATGTGCTTGCTTTACTCATCATTTATTATCATTATTCATCATTCGATTCCTGCCTTATATCCTCCTTATACCCGCTGACTTGAACCCATGGGCTAAGTCTTACTCATGTGACTGATGACTCTGACGAGCTTCCCACACGTGTGATGCGAACCGGCCAAAGTCGACAGAGCACACGCGGGCCATGGGTTCCTCCAGAAAAAGGGGATTCTGCCCTAATGGGTTTACTACCCAGTATCCTGACGGGGATGCTGCCCTCAGGGGATACTGTCCCGGGATACTTTTGGAGTGTTGCAAATGAGGGGATACTGCCCTCTCCAATAGGCTAACCATAATGCGTGTTATGGAGGCAAACCACGTGGTAATATGTGTATATCAAGCTCCACCACCACACCTCTTCCCAGATATTAAACGAATTAATCACAGTCATGACAGTTCTAAATTCTCATCAGGTATCTCAAGAACATGTATCTTAAGAGATTCAAAACATACATTAACCATATAAGATACTTAATATCATACCATACAATAGCATTCTTAGATAATCAAGGGCATAAACATATCATTCCAAAAGCTCAGGCTAACATATAAAACACAATCAAATAAAATAGCAACTTGGATAAATCGCCTTGGTCAATAAATAACCTTGCGCCACGATAGACTACACAGTACATCCCAAGTCTACAATTTCATCCAAAAATCACTCATCAGGCTCCTATCTAGTCCTAAAGTTGTAGCAATTTATTCATTTTTCACAAATCACTCCCATCAAGCAACTTCTAAATGTCTATAAAGTTTTCTGATAGTTTCAAAACAGCTTTCCTATTCCATATTATTCAAGCCTATCCTAAAAGGGTTCAATTTAATTAAAAACCCCTCTTAGAGGAACCGATAGGAGAAAACAAGTAAGAATTCACGTTACCTGGTATCCAACAAATGCTTACAAGTTAAAGATTAAGACCATGAACTTGGGATCGTCAAACCAATTATCCTATCTACAAACAGAAAATATACGTTACTACAGTATCTTTTAGGTAAGCTACGTATCAAATTTTAACCCATAACTCCCTCTTTAAGGTTTCCAAATTGTTACTCAGAATTCTAGCTCGTACAATTTTTCTAAGATCTGGAGTAAGAACATGGATACTATGCCTTAGATTTAATTCTTAAGTTCCTTTAGCTTATATTACCTTTAAATTTCTAAATCATGTCATTATAATTTATTCATAACCCAAGTACAAAACCTTCAACTTATAGCCTATGTTCTATTTTCAAAAGCTTAGAAAAACATATTTAATACAAGTTAAATTATTCTTACTGCAGATGTTTAATTATTAATCTAACTGTTGAATTATATGTCTTGAGTCTGTTCTCCAAATTTTGGCTTGATCTAACGGTGAACAAATTTAAAAATGATACTTTACTACTCAGTGTCCTATCCATAAAATCTGAAAATAAAGAGTTTAATGCATATCTAGTAACGCATACCTCAGATGTTGAACCACTAATCCAACTGTTGAAATTGATGAAATAGATGTCTCGGACTGGAAGACCAAATTGTGGCTCGATCCAACGGTTTACGAACTTGTACATGGCACTTTACTGAGACAGTCTCAGTTTTGTGGGAAAATATTTAACTTATTCTTAATTCTTTCCTACTACCACCTATTTATAGGCTCATAAAGTCCCATCTTCATATCATTTAGTCAATGTGGGACTTCTTAACCTTTTTGTTTTATTTATCAGTTCATATATAAATAGTTATATATATACACACACATATAATCATAAATATTTTAATTGTTTATATATAATTAACCACTATTAAAGTGATATCAATAAATATTTACTTACAAATTTACTTAAGTCTTAGAGATTAAAATTAGGATGTTACAGATAATGACTTGTTGCCTTTTGCAATAGCAGTGGTGAAATCAAAGAATCTTGACGACTGGGCTTGGTTTCTGTTCAAAATTAAAGAAATTGTTGGTTCGGTGCAGGTAATGATTGTGTTAGACCGACACAATTCCATAATAGGAGCTATCCAAGCAACATTTGGGGTGAAATACATGTGTATTGTTATAGGCATGTAAAGAAAAACTTCAGTGCTAAACAAGTGAAAGTAAACAAATGTAAAAGGACAAGCCAATGGTCAAAAGAAGATGCATTAAGGTTCTTGATGGAGTAGCTTATGCAAGGGTTGACAGTAACTTTGATAATGCAATGGCAGAGCTGAGAACTATGTCTCTTGAGTTACATGATTGGGTTAATCAAGGTGATGTGAATAGGTGGGCAATGAGCAAGTTCCCATTTAAAAGATGGGACAATATAACAACCAATATAGCTAAGTCTTTCAATACTTGGATGGTGAAGGAGAAAAAGCATAATGTGGCCCAAATGATCCATGAGCATCGAGAGAAAGTAGCAAGGAAGATGCATGCATGATATATGTAACATCCTAAGTCTTATCAGGTTTTAATAGCCTCTTTTGGTTGATTTTTAGGATAGATTAGCAATTTAATCTTGATCTTGGTGTTTGGGTTGGATTTGAGGTGTGTTGGAGGAATAGGTGAATGTACCCCTCTCAGGGTATGTTCGCCGCGGCGCACCGGGAGTTCCAGGTAGGCTTTGGGTTTCGGGCATGTTTGGCCGCAGCGAAGTCATAGGGACGCCGCGGCGAAGTTGTTCAGGTGAGCGAGGTTTCCCTCTCGGGAAGGTCTCGCCACGGCGAATATTAGAGCTCGCCGCGGCGAAGTCGGGTTTTCAGGCGAGTAATCCCTCTCGAGATTAGTTTGCTGCGGCGAAGATATGGGTTCGCCGCAGCGAAAGGTCCCGAATCTATATAGTCGCGGGAGGGGTTCAGTGTGCGAAAATTAGAAAATCTGAAGGAGGAGAGAGGAGCTCTGCTAGGGTTTCGAATTTCTGGCTTGGAGGGGACATTTCTAAGGATCCATTACCTCAAGTAAGTGATTTTAATCTCTAATCTTCTTTCTTTCTTGGAATTTCTTGGATTTTTCTGAGGATTTTTGGTGGAACCCTAGGATTTTCTAGGTTGTGATGGAATTGAGGTTTTTGACCGATTGTTTTGAGTTTAATTGATTGCTTTGGATTAGTTTAAGTATTTAATCGGTGTAGTTTCCTTGGATCTAAAGAATCTTGAGTTTTTGGAGTTAGGGTTTATGGAAATAGGTGATTTGGGATTGAGGATGACAATGTAGAGGTTGATTCTGAGTTTTGTGAATTGGGTTATGTTAAGGAGGGTTAAATTGGATGTTTAATCGGTTTAGATTTGTTGTTGGAACCTTAATTTCTCAAATGGGATGTTTGGGTGTAGAATTCCTATAGTGGGTGCTTGAGGTTATGAATTTTAATTGATGTTTGGAAAGGAATTAAGGTTTTAATGGATTGGTATGACCATGGAGTGTTGCCTTGATAGTTATACCCTTTGAGTTGGGTAGAGTTTTGATGGGAGATAGGAATTTTGTGTCCCCAAGTGTTGTTTTGGCCACATTATTAGTTTGAAAGCTAATATATGATGGTTGTGTGTTTGTGTGCTTGTGTAGACCGGTTGTGAGTCTTGGTGGTGCACGGGGCCATATCGTTGGTTTGTTGTTCCTTGCTCAGGCGAGAGGTAACCACTTTCCAATCATTAGTACTTGCTTCTGTGGTATTGTGAGTAGATTTATGTTTTGTGCTCTAAGTAGTAATTATGTTCAAACTATATGTTATATAAAAAGGGGAAAACGTCTTGTGGGGTTTTGATTGATGATGAATGAAATCTTGAAACTGTGAAGGATATGCCACTGAATAAAGTTACTTATGAAATGTTCAATTATTATTTGACTATGGTTTAAGCATGGGGCATGAATTGGGAATTGGTGAGAGTTTTTGATAGTTACTACCACGTGGTAAGGCCTCCATTAATGCATGATGGTTGGCTCTTTACGTCTCCCATAGTGAGGGATAGGCCTTTTGGCTCCTTACGTCCCCCATAGTGAGGGATAGGCCGGGTTCGGCTCTTGAAAATCCCCCAAAGTGAGGGATATGGTTGATGAGAATTGCATCATTTCACTTGCATGAATTGTTGTGGCTATCTTGTTATCATATTACTTGTGAACTGCCCCACTTGACACCTCACGAGCACCTATTTAGTAGTACCTAGAATTGGAAAGGTTGGTTACTGGGACTTTGTCTCACCCCGTGGTTTACAATGTTTTCAGGTGAAGGTTCCGAGCGTGGGCCATCAGGAAGAGACGCAGAGGCTTGAGCTTGGTTAGCTTTAGGCCTCTAGCATTTGTATATATATGTCTAGTATATATATTGCCACATTTAGGACTACTTTTTGAAATATTTGATTACCCGGCCTTGTTATAAACTGGAGAGAATGTATCTCCTTATTTTGATTGGCCGGAAGCCATTGCTAGTGTTTTATGAACTCTAGATTATTTTGTTGGGAATCTTTTAGATGGGCTAATGTGATGTGTTTTGTTACCCGGGCCGGAGGCTCGGAGGCCCAGTAGATGTAAATGAATGATTTCAGTTGCATGCAACAGATTACGGGTTGACCCGAGTTTGAAAGTCAATTCCTAAAAATATGAAGTTTTCCTTCTACTATGGTAGCTCATTTTAACAGCTTTCTTTTTCTACCATAGTAGTGATTTCATGATGAGTTATAATGTTTTGAGGTTAAGGTTTTTACAATATATGTTTATGAGTAAGTGGAGGAATTGTGTTGGGCCAAAAACTGAGGCAAAGGTTTTGGAGAATGTGTATTTTAGTAGGTATATGAGCTGTGATAATTATGGAGGTGGAAGACTGTGTGTACATACATCTCGTGGAGATCAAAGAGTAGACCTTGGTCTACACCAATGTAGTTGTCTTGGTTGGCAAATGTCAGGAATTCCATGCTGCTATGCTTATGCAGCCATTAAGATTGTGGGGAGAAATGTATATGAATATGTTGAAGACTGCTACAAAATTTCAGCATAGGAGAAAATATATGGCAGGAGCATGGTTCTAGTGGTAACAATCGATATGCCTAACCCAAATGACTGTATGTTTGAGAATCTTGCTGAACAAACCTTGCTTTTACCACCAAATACAAGTAGGCCTCCTGGAAGACCAAGGACTAAACGGCAAGATTCACAATTCCATAACAAAAAAGTCTACCATTGCACCAGATGCCGCCAACTTGGACACACAAGGAGGACTTGTAAAAATCCTAACCCATTTTGAAGTTAATTTCCACAAGAGACAACTAATTTTTGGGTGCATATACGCTCCACCCTTCTTAATTTTTTTGGGAGAAGGGTGTTGCTAGATTTGCATAGCTACACAGCTATTTTTGCAAGTAATATGTTTGCTGACAAGGGAAAATGAAGTCTACGATATTGTTAATGTCCTTTTGTTATTGACTATTGTAAAATCTGGTTGCTGTAAACGGACCTCTGACTTTTTGTTAAATGACATTGTATTGCTGTAAATTCCCTTAGTTGTATTGTAAATGCAGACTGCTTACTTGTTATATCAGCAAATTGAGGTTGTTGTCAAATGACCTGTGCTTTGTGGTTATTTGACTTAGTATTGCTATAAATTCCCTTGGTTGTATTGTTAATGCAGACTGCTTACTTGTTATGTCAGAAAATTGAGGTTGCTGTCAAACCACCTCTGCTTTGTGGTTATTTGGCATACTGATGTTGTCAATTGGTTAACCAAACTTGTTATTTCACAAACTGAAGTTGTCACTAGGTAAATAAAAGTGGAAAGACTGTCATTTTAACAAGAAAAAATGAACTTCACCAATTCCACTTTCGTAGTTTTTATTTCAAATAGTGAAGTTGTCACTGGGTAAACAAAAGTAGAAATATTGTCATTTAAACAGGAAAAAAATGAACTTCACCAATTCCACTTCTGAAGTTGTTATTTCACAAACTGAAGTTGTCAAACAAAAGTGGAAATACTGTCATTTTAAATAAGAAAAAATGAACTGCACCAATTCCACTTCCGAAGTTGTTATTTCACAAATTAAAGTTGTCACTCATTAAACAATAGTGGAAATAGTATAACTTCATTAGAAAAAATTGGAGTTCATGTATCGCTTAACCGGAGTTGTTATTTAGCATACTGAAGTTGTCAGATGTTAAACAAAAGTGGAAATAGTGTCATTTTATTAAAAAGAAAAAAGGTACTTCATGTATTGCTTAACGGACTTGTTATTTAGCATACTGATGTTGTCATACATTAAAAAAAAGTGGAAATAGCATCACTTCAACACAATTTAAATTATGTCAATAAAAATGTCATTTCACCATTACATAATTGTCATAACTGGGTAGCAGTTAGGCCAGACAACAAGTTCACTACACATAATGATAATGCAGTAACATTATCTATAGTCAATGTCCTTTATGGCCCAAATTCTTTCTCTATAGGGACTTTCTCCTCCTTTTGGACGTTCGCCCCTTCTATGGATGTGGAATAAGATTCAGCACATCCTCACAGCATTCATTGTTATCATGGTTCACCAGCCACCATATCATATCACACTGAAAAGCTGCCACTTCTCCCTACAAAACAGATTCAACAGCAAGTTAATCTCATTTTGCCCCTTTACCAGTTACAACAATTAAGATAACCACATCACCTGGGTGTATTCTAGTGGAACATTGGGTTCCCATCTGCTGAGTCATATTAGGACATGAACCCCACAGTCCCTCCTGGGAACAACACCACCATCACAGTTTAACAATTTGAGAATAAATATAGGAAATCAGCAAATTACATGTGCAATGTATGTATACTCTCGAGTTACTCTATTGAGGTACATTAGGCCGCACAATTTCCAAATTTGGCATTTTCTCAGTCAAATCTGGCCTAACCATGCCGATAATGTCACGGAACCTTTCTCTTTACTCATATATCAGATATTCATCAACATCACTATAATTTCATATAGTAATAATACAATGTAATATGCCCAGGTGATTCTTACACATCCTACTATGGCCATTTTCTGAGGGTCATAGGTAACTACTTGCTTCTTCTTAGTTGTGGTCTTCTTAGGCTGAACAGTTTCTTGCATGGAATCCAGGACATAGAACTTCATAGTGTTAGGTTCAAAGGCAAAGCAAAACCAGTGCTTACCAACAAGTGCAGGACCCATAACCAAGTCACAGTCACCTATGTTGTACCCGACAAAGTGAGGAATTATTTGTCGTGCATGGTAGTTAGGGTCCCACTGAGCTGGGTCACAGATCATTAACTCTTGATAAAGAACACAAATTGATTTTGTCAGTTTGTAATTATTTTCTTTAAACAGTTATTTGCCTTAACAGTGTTGTTACTTCATATAATACACTTGTCATTTGCCTTTGAGGACTTGTAATTTTCATATCCAAACTTATCATTTCACAAACTAATGAAGAAACCTCACCATGAAGTCTGTATCAAAAATATGCCTCCTTATTCGTCCTTCCACAGCCTGTTGCTCATCCACCACAGCCTTACAAACTAATGACATGACCCTGTTACTAACTTTGTTATTTTCCCCAAGACAATGCAGTAAGCGTCGGGTGATGTCTTCATCATATATTTTAATCAAAGGATTGAAAATGGTTGAAGTGAGTTAGCATATGGGTTATGTTAACATGTGATAACAAAACCCCATCAGAAAAGTTGAGTATCACAATACTTACTAGTCTCCTTCATCACCTTTCACACTTCGGCTGATAATGGTGAAGAAAATATCTGTATCCTCCGTGGGCCTCTTCAACCTTGTTTGTACCTTCAACTCCAACCAAGGAGACTTAATTTTGCTGAAGCGAACCCTGTTAGATCTCCTTACTTGTTGTGCCTGCACACCTTCAGCTGTTGTCATAGGTGCCACCATGATAGGGGTTTGGCTCTCAACAGGGTCAACATATTTGACAATTGGTAGGGGGATATAGTTATGGCTGTGTCACCCTACGCATCATCACCTTCAACATTGGATGACAGGTTTATGGGGGTAGTAGGCGTGGGTATGTCACCCTTGATTTCATCATTGTCCTTCTGTGCACTCTATCCCTCATCCTTGTCCTGACTATCTTCATCATTCTCTCCATCATCCTTTTCCTTGTGTTCCTCCTTACTTGTCCCATCATCACTCCCCCCGTCACCCTTCTCCTTGTCCTCCTCCTCCTCCTCACTTGTCTCATCATCACTCCCTCTATCATCTTTCTCCTTCTCCTTCTCCTTCTCCTCACTACTCTCACTATCACTCCCTCTATCATTCTTCTACATAGCTTCACTAGTCTCACCAACATGCTGTCTCTCCTCATCATCATCATCATCTTCAAACCCACTAACAGTTGATGCAAGTGTCTCAGCAGGAGCCTTTCCTTTTCTCTTCCCATTTGTCTCTCTTGGAATGTACACCTTCAACAGCTCCTCGTCTACCATATTCATCAACCTCTGATGGCTTTCTTCTATCCTCTTCATTAATCATGCATGTAACTACTTCAGCTTCTGCATGACAATGGCGTTTATCAATTTACTAGCAACATAATTATACCACATCATGATCTCACTATTGTAGATGACAAGCTCACTTTACCCAGTGACAAGTTAGCTATTATAAATAACAACTTCAGTCTATGAAATTACAAGCTTACTACACTATAACAAATAACAACCTCTCACTATTACGAATAACAAGTTCATCAGTAGTATAAATAACAACTTTACTATATCAAATGACTAGTTCAGTTAGCCAATCACAACTGATAAATTATAATTAGCAACTTCGGTACATCAAATAACAACTACACTGTAACAAATGACAGGTTCACTTGACCCCATCACAACTCAGGTATAATCAATAACAACTTTATCAAATAACAACCCAAACCTAAACTTTACCGAATGACAAGTTCATATTATCCAATCACAACTTTGGTACCATTTTTAACAGGTTAAGTTTATCAAGTAACAATGTCAACTATAACAAATGACAACTTCACTTAACCTAATCACGATGTAAGTTTTGTATATACCAAGTTCAGTTTATCGAATGACAACATAACTATCACAAACAAAAAGTTCACTTTACCAAGAATATCGCTCTACCAAAGATATACATACCAGGTCCAGAGAGTCAACATTTATCCTCTTGTCTTTGCCAGACACAGCATCACTCCCTTTCTCACCATACAACAGCCCCCTGATGCTCTTTCTCTCAGTATTTGCCAATTCTTTGATCTTCTCATTTGTCCAGTATTGGATAGCACTGGTGGAGCCTCATTATGAACCTTGGATGAGGTTAAAATGCTCACCAAAAAAAAGCTACAACACCACATATCATCACCAATTACATTGTTCATATTGCCAATAAAGTATTACACAGTGAGAAACAAAATAGTCATACCAGAAGCAAGTATATGTAGCCACTAACAGTACTACTCCCCTACCCATCATTACCCTATCTATACAGCTTCACAAAGTTGGCCATTTCTTTCTATAAGTCCTCCATAATATGTGTTGTCCAATCATACTTTTCAAAGTCATCCATCATGGAACGTATGACTCTCACCAGCCTCTCACTCACTTCTAAGCTAGATGACAAACATAGAAAGGTACCCAACGTGTATAGGACAAACAATAATTCAAATATGTGATCTTCCTCCTCAGAAATAATGTCATCCAGTATTTTACTGAATGGCACTCTCCGATACTGATTTTTCAAGTTCTTGTACATTTCATCATCCTCTGAAACTTCAATTTTAATCTTCTCCCCACCATGGCGTATTCCTAGGAGATTCTCAACATGTTTTGCTCCTATTTCCTCAGTTTTTCCTCGGATTGTAAATTGATGCATTGGTAGGTCATATGATCTTTAGCATAGTCACAATGAGATCATGGGGGAGTCTCTTCAATCCTACCTTCAACAAGCTTCCAATCCTATCCTCTCCACCCTATCCCTTAACTCATCATTATTATTCACAAAGTACAGTAATTTCTTAAAACCTTTCAAGGACACTCAGGTTAAAAATGATGGTACATATTTCTTTGTTTTCTCCTCTTCAATCTTTTCTGGCCTTCTTTTCTTCACCTCCTCTGTGTACCTCTTCCTCTCCTCATCAGACAAAGCTCTCCATGCCCTTGACACAACATCTCTTTTTTGTTTGCCTCTAATATCACTGTTACCTAATGTCGCCAAATACTCCCTTCTGAATAGCAACCAGCCATTGTGTGCCGGCTTTGATCCGGAGGCTCCCTCAGATGCCATGTCCTTTTTCCTGCAAAATATTCAACATACAATAGTTCACTAACACAACTTATTAACTGACTACACTACCAGAAAAAAGGCTTTTAACGGTGATTAAAAATGGCTTTTAACGGCGGTTTTGAAGGCGAAGTTGTTAAAGGCGACGTTGAAAGGTAAGGAAAACACGGCCTTTTTTAACCGCCGTGAAAAGTGACTTTCCATGGAGGTTTATGAATAAAATGCCGTGGAAAAGGGTTTTAACGGCGGTTATATATATAACCGCCGTTAAAAATGCTTTTTTTTTTAAATTCTGCTTTATTTTCTACCACCCTGCAGTTTACAGTTCCAAACAAATGTAGGCAGTGCAGATCACGCAGAACAAGATCAATTTAGCTAGTTAATATACAGCAATGAAATTTTTTTTTACACAATTCGAAAATAGGGAAACCGGCCAATATAATAGAACTAAGTGGTTACCAAGGAACACGTATTGGCTAGGTCTAACAATTCTGAAATAGAAGTAACTACTTCTCTGTACAATGGAAATCATGAACAATATAAGAGGGAACCGAGAGAAAGCATCTAACAATGAATTTTTTGAGAAATAACCTATCTATTTAAAAGCTAAATTTCAATTTTTTCTACCAATGTTGTTAACAAAGTGTCCCTCATCAAGTTGATGTCATCCATGAGATATGGCGCAGTATTTTGAAATATCTGTTAATCAAAAATAACATAGTAAACTTAGTCAAAAATGTGAAATAAATTGAAGAACATCATGTAAGGTAACTCATCTTTACCTCGTCTAATTTCTCAGTCGTTCCTGTCTCAATTATGTCATTCATGTAGCGGATGACATAATATCCACACTCAACATGTCCTTGTTGACAACGGTACTAAAAAAATAAGATATAAAATTGAATATTAGACATTATTGATTATAAACATTAACTTTAATTCATCCAAAAATGTTTAAAAGTTAGTTCAAAACAACATATACCTGTGGAAGAATCCATGTTGGTGCTTGTCTATTTTGTTTAATCACCACGACATTAAAATCATTTCTTGTCTTCAAATTCATCAGTTTCAATACGGTTGTCAATCTTGTGTAATCATCTTTGCACCCCGGGTATAAAGGTGTCTCTGCATCACTACACAAAGTTTCAAAGGTGGAAGAAAACTGTGTAGAGGATTCAGACCTTATATCACGAAACATATCCGAAATTCTATTACCAAAGTCTTCATTCACAACCTTCTCATTTGCAGACAGTGTAGTCTTTCTAATTTCTCCATGCCATATCCAATTTGTATACCTCAAATTTATCCCATCACATATAAGATGCTCTTTTATCTCAAAAATACTCTGTCGACTATTGTTTAAACATTTGACACAAGGACAATAGTACAATCCATCTCTTTTACTAGGGGCATTTCTCTGAGCAAACTCAAGAAACTTTTCAACCCCATCCTCATATTCCTTGCTAATTCTCTTAGCTTTCATCCAACTACGATCCATTGTTCTACAGATTATTTAAACAATACTTTACTATCAATCAAAATTCATAACGAAGGAAAAAAAACACAAAATAACTAATAGATTATTTATCACTAAATTCTTATATTTATTACAAAAAAATTATCAAAAATTCGAAATAAATATCAAAAAATTATAAAAAAATTTAAAAACTTCACAACTAATCAACTCCAAACATTTAAACATATTTCTAATACAGTATATAAAAAGGAATTAAGGTTTTCTCACATCTAATGCCTACCAATTAACACCAATCAACCGTTCAACCACATAAAAAATGCAAAATGAACAATACAAGCCAACCACAATGTAAAACTAACAACCCCATTTCATATATAACAGATTTTCATGGCTAAAACATTCAACAAACCAAGAAAAATTGAAAAGAATGAAAGAAGAGGATACTCACAGAGCAGAGAAGCTTCAAACGCGAAGTGAGGCGGCGGCGGACGGCGGCAACGCACCGATTTTCGGTTAGATAGTGGGGGGTAGGACCGGTTTTCTGTGGTGGACCACGGCTGAGCAAGAACGGACAAAAATGGAGGCGGTTGACTGCAAGAACGGACCACAGCGGATTGCGGCACACGGCGGCAAGGCTCCAAGAGCTAAATGAAGGAGTTTAAATGGTGGGATAGTGGCGGGAATGGCAGTTTTACGATGGTGGGGCAGAGGGGGACCACGGCGGACTAAAGAAATGAGAAAGAAAGTGAAGAAGGTCGAGCGGCTGCGGGGGTTTGAAGACACACTTTCCACGACGGTTTTCTTAAAACCGCTGTGGAAAGTCATTCCCTCTTCAACTTATTTACAAAAATGCCACCGCATTTTTTTCCACTTCGTTTTTCTGTTGAACCGCCGTTAGTGTGTGACGTTAAATGTCTTTTTTCTAGTAGTGCTAACAACAATTCTGTCAACACTCGTTCTGTCAATCAAACGCGTATGATAAACTTGTTATTCTCTCTACAAAAGTTGTCAATTCTTTAAGCTCAATTTGTTATTCCCATATACTTATCATAATTGTTATTTCTGATCATACACTAGTCATTTAACTTGTCATTTGAAATGATAAACTTGTCAAATTGTCATACTCAGCTTTGTTATTTAAACAGGTCATTTCCTAGTATCAAATTCCTACTTCCGCATACAAATCTTGTTATTCACTATTATAACCTTGTTATTTCCTATTACCAACTTGTCAATTTCGCATTGACATCTTCTTATTCCCAATTAATCAACTTGTCATTTGCTATTCTTAAATTGTTATTTTCATTACTGAACTTGTCAAATCCCACTGTCCACCTTCTCATTTACAACAAAACACACTTAGTACCTTTTCAATTCAATTTACCCTTGACCACATCCTATGTCGTTATTTTCCCTACTATTATTGTCATCTACGAAACTGATGTTGTCATTCCCTCCCCCACACAAATACTATTGCCACAGGTTATTTAACAGAAAAAACCTATATTTTTCACAATAAAACATTCTTCATCACTCAATCAAAATTTGGGTACTTCTACTTTCCTACCCTAAACTCTTTTATTCTCACTAATGATTCGCACATTCTTGTAGCAACCAATCCAAACAAAATTAGCCAGCAAACTTACGACAATCAGTCACCTAACGTAGCTGCTAACTCTGATCACCTAGAGTGATTGCTGCCACACTGTTCAATGATGCCTTCGACTTCTCGGAACCTTTCCACAATGCCGATAAACCACATCTTTGTTCACCTCTGTCATAGCAAATATGCTCTTCATGGTTGCAACACTCCTCTCCACACTACTCTTACAGCAAAATGGGGGTAAGCAGGTGTGCAAAAATGGAGACAATGGGGAGAATGCAGAGAACAGTGGAAATTTGTTGATAGTGGGGGGACTATGTGCCACGGTTTCAGCTGGTTCAAATCACTGAAGGGCAATTTCGTCTTTTCACCAGCATTTGCTATTTGCAATTTGAGACCGGGTCTCTCATGGTAATTTTTGCTTATTCAGGTGATCATATAGTAATTTTGCTAATTCAATGGTTTTTATTTCTGATTTTCCCAAACTTAAACCTATGTATGCCAATTTTTACCAACTAGTGTTGAAAAAGTTTGACCAAATTAAAACAAGGAGAATAAACCTCTTCACTTTCCACACTAATTGTTGTTATAACAGGTGTAGAAAACATATTCTATATATACATCAGTTTCTTTCGCAACCGAGGTAAAAAAGTTAACAACATCCTTCTTATTTATGAAAATACTCTCATATTTTTAACACTATCTCTTAGAATCTTACGTAGAAAGGTGATAGGAATTTAGAGGGTAATTATGTGAAATATCTTGCATGGCATGCAACATCTAAGGAGCACATATGGAAGAAGACAAATAAAATATCTTGTATGAGAGGGCTTTCCAATTAATTCATTTTATTTTTATTTTTATGCAATTTTATTATTTAAAGTAGTCATTTTTGTATTTAGTAAATTATTAGGAAGGTTTGATATATTAGGTATATCATTTTAGAAATATGAGTTGCTAAATAGGAATCTCAAGGATATTATCTAATATCTTATTATTATATCCTTGATTTAAATTTGAATAGATGGCAATCTTATGCTTAGAATATTTTTAGATTTTTACATTCATTTTAATATTTAGAATCTCACTAGAGTTAGGAATTTTGTCTATTCAAAGAGTTAGAGTTGAGATTGCAAGGGTCTAATAAATTCTTTGTGGAGCTTCTTTTTTTTTTTCGTAATTCATAATATCTTCAAGTCACTTAGGACTTGAGATAAATCTCTATTGGGCCAGGGGCTCAAAGGTCAAAACTCTCCTAATAAGTGCACATCATGAGATTCAAACTTGTGTTCTCCTTTTTATGAGAATAAGACTGCTTATCATCTCAATCAACAGTTTGTTGGTTGTGGAGCCTTTTTATAGCTATTAGCTAATGATCTAGAGACAAGTTCCTCTAGGATTTTATTGATCAACTTTTTTATTTTGAAGTCCCTTTTATTTTGTATTTCTTAGGTGCTGGACGGACTTGTATCAAAAAGCCACTGTAATTTTCCCCCCCCCTAAATTGGTGTGAGTAAAAAAGTTTGCAAGGGATAAGTTATGCTCAAATAATAAACTGTAGGAAATAATTTTGTTTTCTTGTGGGGAAGGGGTGGTTGGGGTGCACTACACCCCTCTTGTTTTGTCAGGAGTTTGGATAGCACTACTTACTATAGATTTTGTTATGTTGCTTATGATGGCTTTAAATGTCTTTTAAAAAAGAACCCACATTTATTCACCAAAAAATAAAAAATAAAAAAGAACCCACATTTCAACATTTTACTTATAGAAATATAAATATTTGAACACATAATTGACTTTTAAAGTTGTCATCACCACTTAAAAATTACAAATATTTTAACAGATTATTGCCCCTAAGCCAACATTACGAGCCACCTCTTTTGCATAAGTTTCCCCACAAGACCTAGGACTAGGATGCATAGTCCGACGAGTCCACAGGTCGTGTAAGATGTAGTTAATAATATATTAAGTGATATTTGAACGGTAGAATACTCAAATTTAAATAAAAAATTATTAGATATATTTTATTTCTAATTTAATTGATGAATTATAAAATGCATCTCAATTGTCACAATATTATATATATAGTACATAATTAAAATTTAAAATGATCGGATTCTTAAATCTTAACACATGCTAAAACACATGGATTCAAATCCAAATCCAACTTCCCGTTGATAAATATTCAAATCCAAATCTGACTTCCCGTTTATAATTATTTAACGTGGTGTTAACCTCCCCTAACATAAAAGACAAATACCTAAAACTACATATAATTTTTTTAACATGAAAAATTGTCACACAAATCGATAGAGGATTCCGCGTCAAATAACCATTTCAACTTCAGAATATTTTAAAATAGGCTCAATTATACAAAACTCCCCTAAATTTTTGATCATGTGCAAATGGCCTCCTTAACCCTTGAAACTTAATAATAAATCTCCATGAGCTGTTAAGTCTAGATAGATAACTAGTATGCACTTATTGTTAATACACCAAATTAGAACTAGCAAGCTACCCTAATATGTATAGGGCTAAACTAGGTCAATCTCTTAGGAGTCCTAAATTACTTGGATTTGGTTTAATTATGGCAACGCTCTAGTTATCAGCGAAGAAGATTGGTTTATCAAATCAAAACTAAGACAATATTAAGCTACTGTTTATGAGGATTATTTTATTTTTTTTATTGAGTGAAGCAATGAAATAATATTACAATGAATTATGATAACCCCTAAAAATGAATTTTCCAACCCCTCCTAGTTCAATTATGACTATCGAGTCAGTTAGCAGTAAGTTCTTAATTAGTGCTACTCAAAATACTATTTGAGTCTAGTGAGTAATCCAATTGACAATAGTGGGCGCCACTCAGTGAGTAATTCAAATTAAGATTTATGTTAACCTCTTCATTAAGAAATTACCAACCCGTGCATTTTTGTTAAGATAACAATCCAATCACACATCAAGGCAATACAGACTTCATGTAAATATTTAATCAAATCCATTCAAATATAACTAGAAGAAGAAGTCATCACAAATTAAAATCCAAATCTTCATTACAAAATAGTCTCAAGAAACATTCAACCACACTACTAAAATTGAATTTCCTAAACCTAAAATCATAGGTCCCGTTTGGTAGGAAGTATTGAAAATGAGGGATAAGCATTGAGATTGAAATTGAGAAAAATTATTAAAAAAATATTTAGCATGAGTAATTACTTTTTACATGATATTAGACAAAGCTATGGAGGTGAGATTGGGGAATACCATCTTCCCTGTAGTATTCATTGATCCCACATATATGGGTTTATTCAATCCTATATAATAAGCAACCTCTCATACTAAATACTCTAATTTTAATAGATTTTCTCAATCGCAATCTCAATCCTTACCCCTTATTTTCAATTCATACCAAATAGGATCATATGGTTTGAAACAAGGAGGAATGAACAAAAGAGACTTCCCCTTAAATAAGATGGGTTGGAAAGCAAGGGAACCAAATACAGAAAAAGATTGAAAGCAAGAAATCCAAATAGAGAAAAATGAAGGAAAGGAAAAGTAAATATTCCTGGAAAAGAAATTGAAAATCAAATCACTCTTAATCTTCACTTGCCCAATTAATGAAAGCTGTGCGATATGCATGTGTATAGACAGGAGATTTTCATAGCTGACTACTTACCTAAACTTTCACATAGTTTAGTTGATAGTTTTTGTATCTTTAACCACCATCCACCTCTAAACCAGGATGCGGACATTGATGTGAGAAACTAGATGCTTTTGATTGGTGTGTGTAATTTACCTTTGAGCTATTAAATTAATGGATTTTAGTCTTTTTCATTAAAAAAAAAAAAGTTGTGCCACTTGCTCCTTTGTCCCCTATAAGATAAAATAAAACCAAGTGAAAGCAAATGTCCAAAGGAATTAAATGATTAAAAATTAAAACCATTAAAAATACGCAACAAAGCGAGAAAATTCCAAAATTACCTCTCTTGATACCTGGCCACAAATAATTACAATTATTAATCCAATTAAACCACGATTAGGTGCTAAGAGCCTAGAGTTAATGGGCTGAAACCATGAAAATAATGAGATATATATTAATACCCCAACTATCTATTATATACCACTTTAAACTTTATTTTTTATGTAACTTCGATCGATATGTGAATAATCTAAGTTGTTTGCAGATAAGTAACATACAAAATTAATTGTATAGGAATTATCTAGATAAATGTAAGAGTTTAGGTAGGTAAAGTTTCAAAGGGTATGTTATAGAAGTTATCTGTACAAGGTCTAAAGTTCAAGGTATATTATATACTACCTCCAATCTTAAATATAAAAAAATAGTTGGAGATTCAATTTGGTTCTAAATATAAAATCTCAATCCATTTTGTCTATCATATTTATTTATTTTTTTAAAAGTAATCTTCATAGTAATTGTACATGTTAAAAAGTTTTTATTATAATACACATGATTAACAAGATACTATAGGAAAGATAACACTCTTTGTTATAAATAACTAATTTAACTAATTTTTTTATCATTTACAAATTAGTTGTCTAGTTATTATATTAAAAATTGGAGGAAGTAGAATTTAGAAATTAAAATAGTCTTTGGATGCCTTACTTGTCCCTCGCAGCTTTCTGCTTCTTGATCCAATTCATATCATTCCTCTTCCTATAAATAGAAATCAATCTAGCATCTAAGAAATCAAACTTCTCAGCTTCTATAACTGAGTCGCTGTTTAAGTCTCTACAGCTACCAACCTATCAATGGAGAAAGGAAATTATTGCATCATCATGGTTCCACGTCCAGGCTTCAGCCATCTCATTCCACTCATTGAGTTAGCGAAACGGCTCGTCGTTCACCACCTGACTTCCATGTTATTTTCCTTATCCCCACATTTGGCCCTCCCTCATCAACCACACTTTCCATCCTCCAATCTCTCCCACCAAACATAGACTACACTATTCTTCCACAAGTCAATGAAAACAACATGCCCCCCGCTGCCATTCATCCAGCAACACACATGCATCTCACTCTGTTATATTCGATCTCTTTCTTCACTTCGTCAAGCTTTGATTTCATTGACGGATTCTCGAACCTATCACCTTGTTGCTATGATCGCTGATGTGTTCTCAGTTGATGCTTTAGAAGTTGCAAAGCAATTCAACCTCAAGACATACACTTATTGTGCTTCATCAGGTCCTTCATTAAGTTTCTTCCTCAATTTTCCCGAACTTGATAAGGATCTTGAGATTCTTTCCACTGACTTTTGTGAGCTGCAGCAGCCTGTGAAACTTCCAGGTTTCAAGCTATTTTTTGTTTCTTTGGCCACCTTGGCTATCTCTCGTACTTTTATCCTATTTTTCACTTAGGAGCACTGGGCACTTGAAAGTTTCTTTAGGTTCAAATTTATTCCAAAAGTCTAAAATCAACGTAATGTTACCTCCTATCATTGAACGGTCAACAACACTATTTTAATAGTCAACCTTAATTTAACGATAGAGGGCAATATTGCTATAATTTTAAACTTTTAGGATAAATGTAGGCCCAAAAAAATACTTTTGAATGCTTAGCACCCCTAAGTGAAAACTTCTAGATAAATTTGCACATCAACCCTTAGTAAATCAAGTTAAAAGCAATATGTATTACTATTGATATGTTTTTCAGGTTGTATGGCTCTTCAAGGCAAGGATCTCATTGACTCGGTTCAACAAAGAACAATTGAATCCTACAAAACAATTCTTCATATTAGTAAAGGATTGGATTTGGCAGATGGTATTATACTAAACAGCTTCATGGATTTGGAAAGAAAGATAATAACATCTCTGTAAGAAAATAAGAATAAATACCCTCCTATATATCCGTTGGGCCCTATTTTACAAAGTGAGTCAGCTGGCATAAACGAGACAGCTTCAAAGTGTTTAGAATGGTTAGACAATCAACCACCTAACTCTGTTCTGTATGTTTCTTTTGGGAGTGAAGGGACACTGTCACATGACCAGCTTAACGAGCTAGCCTTAGGGTTAGAGATGAGTGGCCACAAGTTCTTGTGGGCTGTGAGGGCTTCAAACGGGTTTGCTTATTCGGCTTATTTGAATGAACAAAAGGAGGACCCATTTGACTATTTGCCAAAAGGGTTTCTTGAGAGAATCAAAGATCAAGGCTTTGTGCTTCCATCATGGGCCCCACAAATTGAAGTGTTGAGGCACGGGTCAACTCGTGCGTTCTTGACTCACTGTGGCTGGAACTCTACACTTGAGTGTGTGTTCTATGGCAAGCCTATAATTGTGTGGCCATTGTTTGCAGAGCAAAGAATGAATGCAGTGATGCTAAGTGAGGAGTTGAAGATTGCTGTAAGGCCAAAAGAGAATGCAAATAATGATGGGATTATTGTGGAGAAGGAGGAGGTTTCTAGAATTGTAAAGAGTGTAATGGAAGGTGATGAAGGGAAAGAGATTAATAGAAGAATTCAAGTGTTTAAGGATGCTGCCGCTAAAGCGCTTGGAAAAGATGGTTCGTTTTCAAGAACACTCGCTAGTTTAGCAAATCAATGGAAAAATTCGAATGGCAAATAGAGAGATGAGAGCTTAGTTTCAATGTATATTTTATCATTATTTCGCTTAGTCGTGCATTTCTCTATCTTTAAAGTTTTTTTTATTTAAGTTTAACGTCATACGATGTTCTTATTTTTATTATTGTCAAAGTCAGGGGTCAGGGGATTCATTGCATATGACATTATACTACCCCTGGTCCTTAATATAACAGCTATTTGACTAATTTGAATAGATTAAAAAGTTTATTAAGTTAATTACTCTTCCAGTCCTAAATATAAGACCCTTATACTAGTGTGTAGAGTGTATAAGGGTCTTATATTTAAGACCGGAGGAGTATTTGTAATAATTAGGTGTTATCTTTCCTAGAATATTATTACTAATCATATGTATTAGCTAGGACTATTATTTGATGAAACTTTTAATACGTACAACTACTACAAGAACTATTTTTAAAAAAATAAATAAATATGAGAGACAAACTGCCTATTTGGTTGAGCAGTGAGAGCTTAAATAAACCTGTTTAAATCTAAATAAGTGATTATGAAGCAGGTTTATCCTGTTTAAGTAATTTTTATAAAATCCCGATAAAATGTGATTTCATTCTTTCACTGCACTTTTAGGATAAGTATCTAGGAGTAGCTTATGTGTTTGAAAAATCCTAATAAATTTTTATCAACTGAATTTTCTCTAATTTACCTTTCACACTCTTCCGAGCATCTCTTCCCAAATGATTATATTTAATAATATTTATTAAACTCATGTCTTTTGGTAATTATGCATCCATAAATGATTTTAATAAATGAAAACTAAACATAATCACAATTCTTAAAGTCACTTATAAAAGAAACATATCCAAACAAAAATCATGATTAACCAACATCACTTATAGCCACTGTCACTTATAAAATTTACCGTTATTTAAAATCACAGTTATTCACTGCTAATCCAAATGGGTACAAAGTGGATTGTGATTTTATATTTAGAAATGAATTGAATGTCAAACCAGCTCTTATATTAAAAACTGGAGATGGTAGATTGTACATTAATGGCCCTGAGGCTTGAGCTTCCCCTTACCCTAACCCTCAGTTTCCCTCCTCTGATGTGTCCCAACTAGGATGCTTCTAGCTTTAGAACCAACGGATTTAAAGGTTAATTTTTTAAAATCCTTTAAGTATTTTGTGTTTCTTTCAATATATATATATATATATATATATCTCATTACTAACCCCTGCACCTTTGTGAGAAACGAATTGCATACTATTCTTCATACATCTTTACTTAAGTTGTCTGAATCTTTTTGATACATTTCATATCTATATTTTAATTTTTTTAATTAAAAATATAGGATGAATTTAGAAAAATGATAGAAAAAGAAATTGAAAATTACAATATTATAATTCAGGCTGTCAAAATCCCAAGGGAGGAAGTGGTGCCTAATACAGTATTTTGCAAATATAGTTGAATGACAAAAATGACCTTGTATAAGATTTTTTTTTTAAAAAAAAGCTATCAAAGTTATAATTGCCAGTATATTTCTTTTTAATTGTTGTTTAATACTTGTCATTATTAATTCACAACTTCTTAACAAATAACTTATTATTGCTAATACATTTTTTGTCATTTGTTATTTAATGCTTGTTATTACCAGTTTAAAACTTATTAATAAACTTTTTGATATAATGATATTTTTATTATTTAACTACATTTGTAAAATACCAAATCAGGCATCACTTCCTTCTCTGGGATTTTGACCTCTTAAATGCTTGAATTAGAATATTGCAATTTTCAACTTCCATTTTTCCATAATTTTTTTGGAATTTTATAAGACAAAACGTCTACATTTCAAAAGATGAAGAATTATATGTATTTTATTTCTTGTGTTCTTCCAAATAAACAAATAAATAAAATTTATATTTATATTGTGAGAATCATGTGCGCGTGCACGCGCAAACATGTTCAAAAAGCATAAACATATCAGACAATATGTAATGTATGGGCCTTGCATTAATAAGGAACAAGAGGAAACAGTTATTGGGCCAACAGATGTTACTATTGGGCTTAAAGAGGGTGGGCTAATTTGGAGGGACTAGGGTATACAGTGGAGCAAGATGAAGGTATGGAGGCAGTGAAGAATATCGTCAAGCGATCTGCCTCTTTGGCGTCTATCCTTCTCCCTGTGACCGTCCTTTTCTTCTGCTTTCCTACTTACCTCTGAATTGCCTTTTCCTGCTGCGGTGTCCTTCTCTTCTACTGTTCTGGGCTTCATTATTATTATTTTGCTTGTAGTTCTGGAACCATATTACAGATATTGATGTCAATTTATGTAAGTTTTATCCATTAAGTTGCTATATTATAAAAAGTGATCATAACACAATGTGATCCATTTTTTTTTTTCCCCAGTCTGATGGCATACGATAAAATATATAGAAGCGTTGTTTCTCAGGTAAAAGTCTGTGATCTCATCTCGATGAAGAAAATATTTAAATCACAAGAGGTTTTGTACTGGCTGGTTTTCCACTAGCCATGCCTTTAATTTGAAACTCGATAAGATAAAGCTTAGAACAAGGTTACCAATCAATTTGCACAAAATAAGATGGCCCAAACATAAAAGCAGTCAGAATTTTCACTATATTGAGAGGGAAAAAAACATATTTGCAAAGATTTACATATAGGGTTGAGTTATTGGAAATGATTGAAAAGTAAAAACAAGATATAATAGCATGTAATACACAAAACTTAACGTGGAAAGACCCCTATATTATATGTCCAAAGAAAAAAACTAAAAGCAACGAGCCAAAAGTTGTACTATGAACAACAACCAATTAAATTACAATATAAATCCGTCATTTTTCTAATAACAGAAAAATATATATATATATATATATATATATATATATATCGAATGAGGAATCAAGGTTTGGATTCTTAATGGGAGATATCCCCAGATTTAATACCTAACAGTGTCTCAAACACGACTACCTCTAATAGAAGAATATCTATGCTTAGCAAAATATTGGCATCTCAGCTCCTTCATAGGTTTTAAGTAATTTGATTTCGTCCATTGTCTGAAGCTCTTGGCTTGCCCTTATAATAAGAATGTATAAAGTATCTTACAATCTTATAAAATGTTTTCTTGTATTGCAAAGCAAGCAAGTATTGAATATTTTTTTAACATTACTGTCGTCTATATCGCCACCAAATTTAATAATCAAAGCAAGAGAGAATATATCAAGTCCAACCGAAAAAAAAAAAAACAAAACAAAGAAAGAAAGTCATGGTAACGCACCAATTCGAGGCATACATTCCGATAAGATATACTTGTTGGCTAGCAATTGGAAACGAATATCTATCATATCTTCATCTGTTGAACATATAATATTCCTAGTGGCAAAAAATAAATAAATAAATATAATATTGCCCATGTTAGGGGATTTTGCACATTTACGAGGTCAACGGACAAAAAATGCTAAGTCCACATGGACTCAACATTTTAATATGTTCAAAATATTTTTAATAGAACCTATCAATTTTTCAAACAACAAATTATGAATGTAGTGGGCCTCTCTCAGCATTAAAGACAAAAGATGCTAGCATAAAAAATGAGCAGCATCAAATTGCAATTTATAAATCGAACTACTCTTAGTATAATTAAACAAGTTTAGAACACTAGTTGAGATAAAGAAAACTATATTTGCTTTAATTACTCCTATAAATAAAAGTACTTAAGAGGAAGTATTTGAAGCGACATCCAGAATATCAATCATTCATGGAGAAAAGAAATCCTTGCATCGCCATGGTTTCATGTCCAGGCTTTGGCCATCTCATCCCAGTCGTAGAGCTTGCAAAACAACTTGTCGTTCATCCTCACTTTCATGTCACGCTCTTCATCCCAACACTTGGCCCTCCCTCCACAACCACCTATTCAATCCTAGCTCCAATCTCTTCCCCCTCACATAGACTTCACTATTCTCTCACAAGTGAATCAAAACAACATCCCTCAAAGTGCTGTCCACCCGACAACACAAATGCATCATACTGTCATGCTCTCTCTTTCATCATTTCATGATGCTTTGAACTCATTAAAATCTCAAGATCATCACTTTGTTGCTATGATTGCGGATTTCTTCTCAGTGCATGTGTTACAAATTGCGAAGCAATTCAACCTCAAATCATCCGTCTATTATGCTTCAGGAGCAACTTCACTGTTTTTCTGCCTTAACTTTTTCCAACCAGATAATGATCACGACGTTGTTCTCTACAGGGTTTCGAGAACTATCACAACCTCTGAAACTCCCAGGTTTCATAGCTTTTATCTTCTGCTTTAACGAAACTAATAATATCTATCAAAAATAAAACTAATGGAACTTCCTTTTAGGCTGCATAGCTTTTCTTGGCAAGGATCTTCCTGACACAATTCAGGAAAGATTTAGTGAATCCTACAAAACAATTTTGCACATCTATAAATAGTTTGATTTTGCTGATGGTATCATAGTGAATAGCTTTCAAGAATTGGAACAAGAGGTAATAACGGCTCTACAAGGGAGTAATCATAAATACCCACCCATTTCGCCATGGGGCCCTATTTTAAAAAACGAATTAACTAGCAAAAATGAGTCAAATTCGAAGTGTCTAGTATGGTTGGACAATCACCCACGAAACTCAGTTCTCTATGTCTCTTTTGGGAGTGATGGAACACTGTCACTTGAACAACTTCATGAACTTGTTCTAAGGTTAGAGATGAGTGGCCACAAGTTCTTGTGGGTGGTGAGAGCTCCAAATGAGTCTGCTTCTTCGGATTATTTGAGTGCAAGAAAAGAGGGCCCACTTGATTATTTGCCTAAAGTTTTCATTGAAAGAACCAAAGACCAAGGCCTTATGGCCCCATCATGGGCCCCACAAATCCAAGTCCTGAGACACGAGGCCACTAGTGGCTTCTTGACTCATTGTGGTCGGAACTCCACGCTTGAGAGTGTGTTCTATGGCAAATAGCCAATGATTGCATGGCCACTATTTGCAGAGCAAAGAATGAACGCGGTGTTGATAACTGAGGAGTTGAAGATTGCTCTGTGGTTGAAGAAAGATCATGATAATAACAAGGGAATTGTCAGGAAGGAGGAAGTTTGTAGGATTGTGAAGAGAGTAATGGAAGGTGATGAAGGCAAAGAAATCAACAGAAAAATTCAGGTCTATAAGGATGTTGCTACAAAAGCACTTAGTGACGATGGTTCCTCAACTAAGACCCTCTCTTGCTTATTTCTGATCTCTTGAATGGAAAATGATTTAATTCGAATGATCGAGTTGTGCCAATAACAAATGCTTGAGTTGATTTGTATATGTATTATATACAGATATTGTATGTGTAGGTGAGTTCTCACGCTGATGGCCACGATTTTAGAATTATATATATGGAACTAATTCTAAGTTTTTATGCTAGTAAAATTACTGATTGAATTCATTAAGATCCATTCCCTCTCCTTCCTCTTTTCCATATAATCCTGGTCGTTGAACAGACGCACCCTTGCCCCCAATAATGCATTTGTGTGTTGTGTGTGTTAAATTTACAGTAATAATTAAAAAAAAAAGCTTTGAAATGAAAAATACCTATGAAAATATATGAAAGAACTTTTTTGAGTTCAAATCTACCAATCCAAGTTTTTAAAAGAGGTACAATAATGCCGGCATCATTAAAATTACCAATGTCCATTTCTTCGTTGTGGGACCCATGATTTTTTAATAAAAGTGTCAAAATACCCTAATTAAAACAAAAAAAGTTAATGTAAAAAATAGTTATGAACTTATACCAAAATTCACTAAACACCATATAATTTTTATGGAAGTACTTATAAATCTTGTAAGGGAGTCGTCTAATTTAATAGTTATGCCAATAAATCTCTTTTAGTCTCGTAATGAACATGTAGGAATACTTTTTTTGTTCTATTTACAAAGTAAAGAGAGAATATTCTGTCCGTTTGGTCCATAATATAAAAGAATGACTTGGTCTAAAATATAAGTCACTTAGAGAGTAATTAATGCTATTTGTCAATTTTATCCATGCAATTAATGCTTAATATAATTTCTTGTATTTTTTGTATTCTTCGTAATCTTATTTAATATGGGTATTGAAAAATATTTTCAATTCAAACATATTTGATGAATTAATTGCCATTTTTTGATATTGATAAATTAGTTAAAATGATTTATATTGTAGACCAGAATGAGTATAAATTTGGATTCTATACATAAGACATCTGATGTATTTTTCATGTAAATGTACGAATTTGTCCTTATTAAATTATTGGTACTTGTTAATTCATCCCTCAATTTTGTCTTCTTCCCATCCCATGACATACTTATTTTGTTCTTCATTTATAAAGTACTCTTTCAAAATTTTGCTTCGTTGAGAATAGATTCATGCACAGCATTAACTTTAAACATTGATTGATTGTTCACTGTCTTTAAAATTAAAAATAAGTCGGTGATAAAGGGACATAATAATGCATTTAACTTCCTTTTTATTGGCATTTGTCTGTGCCAAGTGAATTGTATCTACTGGTCCTATTTATAAGTCACTTCTAACATATTCTTCATAGACCAAGAAAAACCTTAAACTTCATACCTCTGATTTTAAAATTCAACAACTTTACAACTTATCCTTATTCAATATATATTATATCTCGCATAAACAAAGTCAACATAATAATAAATAAGGAATAAAATTGTACATTCATGCAAAAAATTTCTCTTAGTAGCCTCTAAATAG